>NC_081182.1:1002507-1302507 GCF_029867415.1 Vicia villosa | reverse complement strand
GTCCTCTACAAGCCACTTTGGAATATATTTTTCATTTGGGGCTTTTATCTTGATCATATCCTCCTTGGGAAAAAACTGCTTTTGAAGGATGCCTGAAAAGGACCTGTAATCTTTTGCACTGTATTTCTCAAATGAATCATTTCTAGCCCTGGCTTGTGAGAGACAAAGTTGTAGAGAATCCAATTTCCTTCAAAATAGGCTTTGAGTGGGGAATTTTTGATGTTCCATGTGAAAGTTATGCCCAGTCAAAGTTGGGTTGACTTTCTCCTAAGAAACCCTAATTTGAACCTTTTTGTATTTGTTCATCTCTGAGTTTCTATTAATGGAATCATGATCAATCTTTGATCAAATGATGGTTATGCATCTCTATGCTTGATTTTTGACCAATGATCATAGGTTTGAATCATGCTTTGATTGTAGTTGACCTTCAGGTTTGGATCAGTTGACTGTATCTTCTGGACTTTGGAGTGAGTGGTCTTTGGGATTGAACCCTGAGCTTTGCATCATTGTGAATGGAATATGGGAGGGCAAATTTTGGGGTATGACAGCTGCCCCTGTTCAATCTTCTTGAACCTGAAGAGGTAGAAGACGATTGGACACTAAAATGCCCTGAAATTTGCTTGCGTAGGGAAGGAGATCTGTGGGAGATGGGCTTATAGATGCCATCCATTCGCCTGGTAAGGTACTTGTCTGAAGCATATGCTCTTCAGCCCTGGATGATTTGACTGTATCTTGAGGGGAGAGAGTAATGTCTTACATAAGACTACCTGAAGAGATTCCTGAATAGGATGTATTGAAGGTTGACGCGGAGAAGCTTAGGCTTTGAACAATGCTTAGGAAGAATGCCTTAGAGAAGACTAACTGAGGAGTTCTATAAAAGAACTAGGTGTATCTTAGAAAAGATTGGATAAATATTTTAAGAAAGCTACCTAGAAAGGCATGGTGTGTCTTTAACAAGATTGTCCTAGATAGGTTGAGATGTGTCTTAAACAAGATTCACTTGGAGAGGTTTTTAGACGGAGATGGGATGTCTTAAACAAGATTAACCTAAAGAGGTTCCTGGAAAGGAAACGAAAACGTCTTAGCCAGTATTACCTAGAAAGGTATGATATGTCCTACACAAGACTAACCTAGAAAAGTTTTTTTTTGAAAAGGATGTAATACGTCTTACACAAGACTCACTTGGGAAGGTTCCTAGATAGGATACGAGATATCTTAAACAAGACTTACCTAGAGAGGTTCCTATAAAGGGAACGATACGTTTTAAACAAAACTATCTAGGAAGATTCCTATAAAGGGTTTGAAAGCGTTTTAAACAAAACTATCCGGGAAAGTTCCTATAAAGGACATGGCATGTTTTAGACAAAACTACCTAGAAAGATTCCTATAAAGGGCATGATACGTTTTAAACAAAACTACCTATAAAGGTTCCTATAAAGGATATGGCGTGTTTTAAACAAACCTACCTAGAAAGGTTCCTATAAAGGGCATGATACGTTTTAAACAAAACTACCTATAAAGGTTCCTATAAAGGACACGATATGTTTTAAACAAAACTACCTATAAAGGTTCCTATAAAGGACACGATATGTTTTAAACAAAACTATCTAAAAAGATTCCTATAAAGGATATGAAATGTTTTAAACAAAACTATCTAAAAAGATTCCTATAAAGGATATGAAACGTTTTAAACAAAACTATCTAAAAAGATTCCTATAAAGGATACGATACGTTTTAAACAAAACTATCTAAAAATATTCCTATAGAGGATATGAAATGTTTTAAACAAAACTATCTAAAAAGATTCCTATAAAGGATGCGAGCGTTTTAAACGGAATTACCTAGAAAGGTTTGGGATATGTCTTAAACAAGACTGCTTGGGAAGGTTAGGGTAGTTATCTTGGACAAGACTACCTGGAAAGGTAAGAAACTGTTTGATTGCTTCTGGATTGCCTTTGAAGAAAGACTTGGAATGAAGTATTGGAATTGTATCTGTTAAGATTGAATCGTTGATACGATCATATTTGCATTGTAATTTGGATGATAACATCCTTTTGATTATGAAGTGACCTGAAAAGGCAGCGTTAGTTTTATGCAATGTCATGATGCATGTGTCATGTAATGAGATTCTCAATGAGAATTATGCATGTATGCCTATCCCACACTGCGGGATGTGAATGGTACAGGCGTGAGAAGATCAAATATGCAACAATGCTTTTTGTATGATGCCAATGTGACTTCCCGAATATTGGAAATTTTGAGAGACGTGCCCCTTAATCTGAAGGAGGGACCTTTCGAGGGAACTCGAATTTCACCATGTCTTGCCTGATATGCATTGCCCCAATGTTTGAATTCTTGAAAGATATGCCCCCCAGTCAATAGGATTCTGGATTGTATGCCCCTGTTCTAGGAAAACCCTCTGAACGTGGTTTCCCCATCTAAGGGTTTTTATCAGGAATGATCGTCTTTGATTAGACCAATTTAGAGGTCTCCTTGATGCTAAGTGTTGGTTTGAATATGAAGCAGATGCTGAGTCATGCGTTTCGGTCGCGCCTGACGGATAGTGATTTGCTGAGTACTCATGAATGAGATGATGTCTGCTATAAGATTACCTGAAGAGGTCCTTGGAAAGAATGAGAAATTGTCTTAAACAAGATTGCGCTTTAAACAAAGCTCAAAGGGGTATGTTTGTGCAGAGGGTCAAAAAGATTCCTATAGAGGATAAAGACTGTTTGTGGGGTTTTAAATAAAACTTAGGAAAAACATCTTGAAGAAGATCGCCCTAGAAAGGATGGTGAACTGTCTTAGAGAAGACTCGGTACTTTAAACAAAGTTTGACAAGGTTTTTGGAAGCATAAGAGAAGCTTTGAACATGTCTAAAAAAGACTAACTGAAAAAGTTAAGAGACGTCTTACAGAAGACTACCTAGAAAAGGTTCGTAGAAAGGCAACTGTCTTAGAGAAGACGGTCTGAAAGGGTTTGAAAATAGAAAGGATAAGAAGGTGGGTCTTTAAAAGACTGTTTGAAAAAGGCTCCTAGAAAGGGTAAAAAGTATTTGAACATGTCTTAAAGAAAACTATATGGACAGATTGAGAAGTATCCTCTAAAGGTTCCTGGAAAGGATGTGAGACTGGCATTGACACCATCTGATACTGAGTGACCTTTGCAACGTGCCCCCAGGTAATGGACTTGCCCCATGGGCTGTTCAGCGTCCTTGAGAGACTCCAATGGATCTTGATTAGATTGCCCCATGAAAATGGGATAATGATGGGTTATGCCATGTGTGCACTTCAGCTATCTCAGTCATGTGTGAGAGATGCTTCTTCTTTCGACAAGCTTTTAAAAGCTACTTCGTCAGTCAGTAGGACTTTTAGCCATTAGCCATGCCCCATGCAACTTCTCCCTGATGTTTAAACATCTGAATCCACATAGACAAGCGTACTTTGTAATGAAATTCATAAAATGCGAATGCATATGTCTGTCTTGAAAGTTTAAAAACATTTTTTTTAGCAAAACAAAGTTTTTTTTTTTGTAAGAAAGTGATATCAACTCAAGAGTTATAGTAGACCTTAAGGAGTCGGGATACCTTTGGTAACGATATGCTTTCGAACTAACCATGCTTCAGTTAGGACTTTTATGGGTTGTAACGTGGCCTGGTTCACGGTTTAAAGAAACAAAAGATAGAGGCTCAAAGTTTATTTGTACCCATCCCCACCTTCGTGATGTTCTCCAGTCCTATGCTCAGTTGACTATGCATTTAGTCTCCAAAAGAATTTGGGAATTATGACATTGACATTTGTGATGGTTCCAAAACCAAAGGTTTATCTGCAAAGGCAGTCATTCTCCTTGTTTGTAATATTTTCTTTTTGTCGGAGGTTCATAGTAACCTTTTTTCGACTTTGTTATCCCCAACTTTTGCCTGAACTGTTCGTTTTAAAACTACAGTCAGCGGGATGCCCCAATTTTGCCTAAGTCTCCTTAATAGGTTTTGACTTAGCGGGCTCTTGCATTGCTTTCTTTTCTTTGAGGACATTGACTGCCGGACTTAATGATGATGGGGAACCATCGGTGATTATGTTCGAAGGAACAACTTGGAATAATTAAGTTAACTGAGCAGCTACCCTACCCCAGGTTATATATTAAGGGTTTTATTTTATATGAAGGAAAACTCCTACTTCTTTAGGCTCAAAGGGGTTGACAAGGGATTAACATCCTTATATCTCCACTGTTTGGGAATTGAAACAATGCCTGTACATCGTCAACACGGTCTGTTCGAACGCATGGTGTATGAAATTATGGTATCGTTTTCGTCATTCTCCCTCAAAAGGTGTAAAACTTTCCACAAGAGTTGAATATCACAGATAAGAAAACCGAGTAGAAACACAGTTTTAAATATAGTGAGAACACCAGAAATAAATCAAGACAAACGTAAGGTTTCCTATTCGCCTTGGTAGACTCTCAATCTGTCCATATAGTTTTCTTTAAGACATGTTCAAATACTTTTTACCCTTTCTAGGAGCCTTTTTCAAACAGTCTTTTAAAGACCCACCTTCTTATCCTTTCTATTTTCAAACCCTTTCAGACCGTCTTCTCTAAGACAGTTGCCTTTCTACGAACCTTTTCTAGGTAGTCTTCTGTAAGACGTCTCTTAACTTTTTCAGTTAGTCTTTTTTAGACATGTTCAAAGCTTCTCTTATGCTTCCAAAAACCTTGTCAAACTTTGTTTAAAGTACCGAGTCTTCTCTAAGACAGTTCACCATCCTTTCTAGGGCGATCTTCTTCAAGATGTTTTTCCTAAGTTTTATTTAAAACCCCACAAACAGTCTTTATCCTCTATAGGAATCTTTTTGACCCTCTGCACAAACATACCCCTTTGAGCTTTGTTTAAAGCGCAGTCTTGTTTAAGACAATTTCTCATTCTTTCCAAGGACCTCTTCAGGTAATCTTATAGCAGACATCATCTCATTTATGAGTACTCAGCAAATCACTATCCGTCAGGCGCGACCGAAACGCATGACTCAGCATCTGCTTCATATTCAAACCAACACTTAGCATCAAGGAGACCTCTAAATTGGTCTAATCAAAGACGATCATTCCTGATAAAAACCCTTAGATGGGGAAACCACGTTCAGAGGGTTTTCCTAGAACAGGGGCATACAATCCAGAATCCTATTGACTGGGGGGCATATCTTTCAAGAATTCAAACATTGGGGCAATGCATATCAGGCAAGACATGGTGAAATTCGAGTTCCCTCGAAAGGTCCCTCCTTCAGATTAAGGGGCACGTCTCTCAAAATTTCCAATATTCGGGAAGTCACATTGGCATCATACAAAAAGCATTGTTGCATATTTGATCTTCTCACGCCTGTACCATTCACATCCCGCAGTGTGGGATAGGCATACATGCATAATTCTCATTGAGAATCTCATTACATGACACATGCATCATGACATTGCATAAAACTAACGCTGCCTTTTCAGGTCACTTCATAATCAAAAGGATGTTATCATCCAAATTACAATGCAAATATGATCGTATCAACGATTCAATCTTAACAGATACAATTCCAATACTTCATTCCAAGTCTTTCTTCAAAGGCAATCCAGAAGCAATCAAACAGTTTCTTACCTTTCCAGGTAGTCTTGTCCAAGATAACTACCCTAACCTTCCCAAGCAGTCTTGTTTAAGACATATCCCAAACCTTTCTAGGTAATTCCGTTTAAAACGCTCGCATCCTTTATAGGAATCTTTTTAGATAGTTTTGTTTAAAACATTTCATATCCTCTATAGGAATATTTTTAGATAGTTTTGTTTAAAACGTATCGTATCCTTTATAGGAATCTTTTTAGATAGTTTTGTTTAAAACGTTTCATATCCTTTATAGGAATCTTTTTAGATAGTTTTGTTTAAAACGTTTCATATCCTTTATAGGAATCTTTTTAGATAGTTTTGTTTAAAACATATCGTGTCCTTTATAGGAACCTTTATAGGTAGTTTTGTTTAAAACATATCGTGTCCTTTATAGGAACCTTTATAGGTAGTTTTGTTTAAAACGTATCATGCCCTTTATAGGAACCTTTCTAGGTAGGTTTGTTTAAAACACGCCATATCCTTTATAGGAACCTTTATAGGTAGTTTTGTTTAAAACGTATCATGCCCTTTATAGGAATCTTTCTAGGTAGTTTTGTCTAAAACATGCCATGTCCTTTATAGGAACTTTCCCGGATAGTTTTGTTTAAAACGCTTTCAAACCCTTTATAGGAATCTTCCTAGATAGTTTTGTTTAAAACGTATCGTTCCCTTTATAGGAACCTCTCTAGGTAAGTCTTGTTTAAGATATCTCGTATCCTATCTAGGAACCTTCCCAAGTGAGTCTTGTGTAAGACGTATTACATCCTTTTCAAAAAAAAACTTTTCTAGGTTAGTCTTGTGTAGGACATATCATACCTTTCTAGGTAATACTGGCTAAGACGTTTTCGTTTCCTTTCCAGGAACCTCTTTAGGTTAATCTTGTTTAAGACATCCCATCTCCGTCTAAAAACCTCTCCAAGTGAATCTTGTTTAAGACACATCTCAACCTATCTAGGACAATCTTGTTAAAGACACACCATGCCTTTCTAGGTAGCTTTCTTAAAATATTTATCCAATCTTTTCTAAGATACACCTAGTTCTTTTATAGAACTCCTCAGTTAGTCTTCTCCAAGGCATTCTTCCTAAGCATTGTTCAAAGCCTAAGCTTCTCCGCGTCAACCTTCAATACATCCTATTCAGGAATCTCTTCAGGTAGTCTTATGTAAGACATTACTCTCTCCCCTCAAGATACAGTCAAATCATCCAGGGCTGAAGAGCATATGCTTCAGACAAGTACCTTACCAGGCGAATGGATGGCATCTATAAGCCCATCTCCCACAGATCTCCTTCCCTACGCAAGCAAATTTCAGGGCATTTTAGTGTCCAATCGTCTTCTACCTCTTCAGGTTCAAGAAGATTGAACAGGGGCAGCTGTCATACCCCAAAATTTGCCCTCCCATATTCCATTCACAATGATGCAAAGCTCAGGGTTCAATCCCAAAGACCACTCACTCCAAAGTCCAGAAGATACAGTCAACTGATCCAAACCTGAAGGTCAACTACAATCAAAGCATGATTCAAACCTATGATCATTGGTCAAAAATCAAGCATAGAGATGCATAACCATCATTTGATCAAAGATTGATCATGATTCCATTAATAGAAACTCAGAGATGAACAAATACAAAAAGGTTCAAATTAGGGTTTCTTAGGAGAAAGTCAACCCAACTTTGACTGGGCATAACTTTCACATGGAACATCAAAAATTCCCCACTCAAAGCCTATTTTGAAGGAAATTGGATTCTCTACAACTTTGTCTCTCACAAGCCAGGGCTAGAAATGATTCATTTGAGAAATACAGTGCAAAAGATTACAGGTCCTTTTCAGGCATCCTTCAAAAGCAGTTTTTTCCCAAGGAGGATATGATCAAGATAAAAGCCCCAAATGAAAAATATATTCCAAAGTGGCTTGTAGAGGACCTCTTGAGGTTTCCAAAAGGTATTAGAACTCCCTCATAGCTTAAAAATTGAGGGAGATATGCTTGATCAAAGTTAGGTGATTTTGAAGGACCAAATGTGAAAAAGGAGGGTTCAAATTGAGGAATTTTGCAAATGGGCCTATGGTTTTCTTATGAAAGCTTGGTCCACAAGCCATTGGCATGCCCAAAGTCATTTGCCACGAAAATTAGCATTATATTTGAATTAATATGATTTTTATTTCATTTTAATGATTTAATAAAGATTAAAAATCAAATATTTTGTCAAAAATTATATTTGGTTGATTTCCAATCAGCATTAATACCTAAATATAATCTATTTTCGTGACAAAGTGGTATGAAAAAGATTGACACAATATTTGGACCAAAATAGTAGCTTGGGATTCAAGAAAGAATCAAATTTCTCAAATATGGCAAAATTGGATTCATTGAGGTTTGGGCTATCTTTTTAACCTAATTTGATTCTCCTATAAGTATACAAGTCAGAACAGTGGACTAGGGGTTGGAAATTCGGTGCAGAAGGCCATATTCAAGAACTCCAAATTCTCCAAAAAAACTCAAGATCGGTTTCTAGGAATTAGGGGTTTTCAAAGCAATCTAAAGATCACAAAAGTTTCCCTGAAGGATTCTGAACCTGTGTGGATCATCACTCGACCCCAACACCCCCAGAATTGTCTCAGTTTTGCCAAGGTAAGTCGCTTAAAACATTGACTCGATTAACATGTTATAGGTACTTTCATGATGCTTTGATCATATATTCTGGCTTGTGTTGATGCACTGATTGTTTCTGGATTGATTGTGGGGAGTTTTCTTGCCTTAATCACCTTTCGCCGTTGAAGGTCGAATAAGCTTTTAGGGTTTTGATTTAGGGCTTTCTGTTAGAGATAAAATTAGGCCAAACCATAGACATGGTTGGATTCGCGTGACTATAACGAGGAGTTTTCAGGGGTCGCGAAACATTTACAGACACCCACGCCCTGTTCGCTATTTTTGTGTTTGGTTTGCTACAAACGAATTAGTAGCAAAATCGTAGCTAAATGTTCAGGGATTTAGCAGGGTCTGGTGGAGATGACGATTGCGTGGCATTACGCCACTGGCTCATTCAAACATTCGCGCGCAGTGTTTCTTTGGACTCTCTTGTTTTTTTTAATTGAGTGGGCGCGTGTTTTTAACACAACATGCTCACAGACCAGTTGGCAAGCGCGCTTGGGGTTTATACCAAGGGTCCAGGGTTCGATCCCTGGCCCTTTCTATTATTTTTCTGAATTTACATTCTTGATCCCATGCGCTTCATATCATAAGACCCACCATAGTCCCTCTAGATCCAGCCATAGAATCCACCACTCATTTAGATCCAACGTCCCAGGATTCAGTCTCTACACCATATACCTTATTAACAATCACATAGAATCAAAACCCTTATAAAACTTAATTAATTTTAATTATTTATCTGGTTTTAATTGAAATATCTTTTTTAATATATATTAATTATATAATTATTTTTTCTAATGAAATAAATATATAATAATTATATTAAGAATTTTAATTTGTTGTTCGTGCCGATTAAATCGATTAATCGCTATGGTCAACAATGATTTTAATTAAAATACTATAAAACACAAATCAAATTATATTCGATTAAATGGTTGCAATTATCTTATTGATTGTGATGATTAATCCTCCCTTATTCTAAATCTAATTTGTTGTTATTTGTAATCGTATTAATCGGTTATGAGGGGTAACAATACAAAATAAAATTCACTAAAATAATAAAACACATTAATTCATTATTAGTGATAATCGAATCAATCTATTTGAATTGGTAATGGTGCAAAACCTCAAATCTGTTAACTATGGCGATTGAATCTATTGATCGTTGCGGTTAATAGTGCTAAATTAAATCAGGGTTGTACGCCCAAAACATCTAAAACAACTTCAAAACATTTTTTCAAACTTCAAGTTCAAAATACAGATTTTTATCTACGATAGGCTATTCAAAGCCTCCAAACCTTCAAATCAAATTTCAAACCTTAAGGCGTACAACCCTCCCCGAACTACGTAGACTCTGATCCTCCCTAAGGAGGTACGTAGGCACTTGGCAACAAGGCGAGTCCCCCTCTTCCAAACTCTAATCATGTTCAATATAATTAGCCTTTTAACCCTATCAACTGTCTGTCACCTTTCTTTATGTTTAGCCATAAACCTTTATCTTTGAAATATTAACCTTTAGGAAAGGGTTGAGGGTGCCTAACACCTTCCCTCGACCTGAATATAGTATCTTACCCCGATCTCTCAAATACGTAAGTTAACTTTGAGACCAAAAGGGGACATGAATCGCCTTACGAGTCTCACTGATAACTCCACTCGGAGTGGGTTAGGTATTTGGAAAGGTCCGAAACGAAGCTTGACTTTGTGGAGGGCTGGACGGGATACTTAGCTGATCTCTCCGGGAACCTACCCCAAAAATTCGAACCTCATGGATAAAATGAGTTGTTCCAAAATCCGAAGAGACAAAAAGTCTCGGAGGCTACGAACGACCCCATGAGACCTTCTAGAACCCCCTATAAAAAGGTTGGCTCCCAAGAGCCGCTACGTCGAACCCATGAACTTATGTGATTTGTGCTATATGTATATATTGTGTTGATCATTATTTTTATTATTTCTTTTTTTCATTCATCATACATCATGTGCATTCTTGCATCATATTTTATTCAAAAAAAAGAAAAAAGGATATCATACATATCATGCATGGCATACACATCATTTTCATGACATTAAGAGAAGATTCCTCTTCTATCTCCAGAGCAAGGGACCATTGGGAAGGATAACCTAACATCCCGACCATACTATCAAACAAGATTTCAGCAGAAGAAATCAATGGATCAGTTGGAACAGAATCAAGCCGCCCTTCGTGAGGAAGTAGATCAACTGAAGGTCAGCATGGAAGAGGTTAAAGGAGGTATGGCTCAAATGCTAGAATTCATGAAGGCCCTCCTAGACAAACAAGACAAAGCAAAAGAGGTTCAGTCTGGGGATACCCTGGTTCAGGATGAGATCCCTAATGACGAAAACCCGCTGCTAGGATTTGTTCCAGGCTTTGGCCCTGCTAAAGACAGACCTCAAGTCCGATCTGTTAGGAGAGCTATCCAATTCCAAGAGAAAGGAGAAGCCTCCCAAGAAGGATTTGTCCCCACTCTACAAACGAAAGGGACAACCCGCACAGTTCGCATTCTTGCTGACAATGTCCCTAAGGACGAAGATTACCTGGATCTACAATACGGAGTGCAAGAGGTGGACAATACAGACCAAGCACCTCAGACGCAACAGTCTGTTCCTAACTCTAGGGAAGACTCCAAGGGTAGTGAACAAATCAAGGCGCTAGAAGAGAGACTAAAAGTGGTAGAAGGATACGATGTCTTTGACGTGAATACCTTCGAAATGAGTTTGGTCTCAGACTTGACTATCCCACACAAATTCAAGATTCCCGACTTCGAGAAATACAAAGGGCTCACATGCCCGAGGAATCACTTGCGCATGTATGTGCGAAAAATGGCTGCTTATGCTCACGATCAAAAACTGATGATACACTTCTTTCAAGAAAGTTTAAGCGGAGCATCTATTGACTGGTATATGCAACTGGAGAAATCTTATATCAGAAACTGGAATGACCTAGCTAACACATTTCTGAAGCAATACAAGTACAACCTCGACATGGCACCCAATCAGATGCAACTACAAAACATGTCACAGAAGAAGGATGAATCATTCAAGGAGTATGCCCAAAGGTGGAGGGAAATGGCTTCTCGAGTCCAACCTCCCCTAATGGAAAAAGAACTGGTGGACATATTTATGAGCACCTTGCAAGGACCATACTATGACAAAATGGTCGGAAGCATATCTTCAGGGTTCTCGGACTTGGTAGTCATTGGTGAGAGAATCGAAGATGGAATCAAAAATGGGAAGATACAAGGGGCACCCTCAGGTTCCTACCCTCCAAAGAAGTCATATGACGCAAAGAAGGAATCCAACATTGTGGGGGCAATCATGGGTAATCAGACTCCATTATCACATCAACAGGATCAGCAAAAACGACAGGGTAGCCAACGCACCTGGAGGCCTAAGCCAAAATGATCATTCACCCCGTTGTACATGCCATTGTCTCAAGCTTTGCAACGTCTGCTCAGTCAGAACTTGGTGACTCTGCTACCTCCATACTCAGCTCCAGCTAACCCCGCTCCCGGATACAAGCATCATGCTAGGTACGCTTATCATTCAGATAGTCCTGGTCATGATACAGAGGATTGTGGTCCATTGAAGCACAAGATCCAAGATTTGATTGAAGAAGGGCTCATTGAGTTCGAAGATCCTAGCAAGTCTAGCACCATAGGTGGCTAGAAAGAGGATTTCTTAGATCATTAGTTTTGTTTCCATTTGCAATTTCTTTCCGTTCGTTTAAACATTAGTCTTATGACATATGCTATGTACTTTTCAAAAAAATCATTAATGCATTGCTTACGTTTGTCTTGATTCATTCCTAGTGTTCTCACTATATTTAAAACTGTGTTTTTACTCGGTTTTCTTCTCTGGGATATTCAATTCTCGATTAAAGTCGTACACCTTTTGAGGGAGAATGACGAAAACGATACCACAATTTCATACACTACGCTTTCGAACAGACCGTGTTGACGATGTACAGGCATTGTTTCAATTCCTAAATAACGGAGATATAAGGATGTTAATCCCTTGTCAGCCCTCTTGAGCCTAAAGAAGTAGGAGTTTTCCTTCATGTAAAATAAAACCTTTCATACATAACCTGGGGTAGGGTAGCTGCTCAGTCAACTCAATCATTCCAAACTGTTCCTTTGAACAAAATCACCGATGGTTCTCCGTCATCATTAAGTCCGGCAGTCAATGTCCGCAAAGAAAAAGAAAGCAATGCAAGGGCCTGCTAAGTCAAAACCTATTAAGGAGACTTAGGCAAAATTGGGGCATCCCGCTGACTGTAGTTCTAAAACGAACAGTTCAGGCAAAAGTTAGGGATAACAAAGTCGAAAAGAGGTCATTACATACCCTCACAAAAGAAAATATTACAAAAAAGGAGGATGACTGCCTTTGCAGATAAACCTTTGGTTTTTGAACCATCACAAATGTCAATGTCACAATTCCCAAATTCTTTTGGAGACTAAATGCATAATCAACTGAGCATAGGACTGGAGAACATCACGAAGATTGGGATGGGTACAAATAAACTTTGAGCCTTTATCTTTTGTTTCTTTAAACCGTGAACCAGGCCACGTTACAACCTTTAAAAGTCCTAACTGAAGCATGGTTAGTTCGAAAGCATAGCGTTACTAAAGGTATCCTGACTCCTTAAGGTCTACTATAACTCTTGAGTTGATATCATTTTCTTACAAAAAAAAAAACACTTTGTTTTACTCAAAAAAAAATGTTTTCAAACTTTCAAGACAGACGTATGCATTTGCATTTCATTATAAAGTACATTTGTCTATATAGATTTAAATGTTAACATCAGGGAGAAGTTGCATGGGGCATGGTTAATGTCTAAAAATCCTACTAACTGACGAAGTAGCTTTTAAAAGCTTGTCAAAAGAAGAAGCATCTCTCACACATGACTGAGATAGCTGAAGTGCACACGGGGCATAACTCGTCATTTATCCCATTTACATGGGGCAATCAAATCAAGATCCATGGAATCTCTCAAGGACGTTGAATAGCCCATGGGGCAAACCCATTACCTGGGGGCACGTTGCAAAGGTCGCTCAGTATCAGGTGATGTCAATGCCACTCTCATATCCTTTTCAGGAACATTTATAGGGTACTTTTCAATCTGTCCATATAGTCTTCTTTAAGACGTGTTCAAATACTTCTTACCCTTTCTAGGAACCTTTTCCAAACAGTCTTTTAAAGACCCGCCTTCTTATCCTTTCTATTTTCAAACCCTTTCAGACAGTCTTCTCTAAGATATATTCATTTCCAAGAACCTTTTCTAGGTAGTCTTCTGTAAGACGTTTCTTAACTGTTTTCAGTTAGTCTTTTAAGACATATTCAAACTTCTCTTACGCTTCCGAAAACCTTGTCAAAATTTATTCAAAGTACAGAGTCTTTTCTAAGACAGTTCACCATTCTTTCTAGAGTAGTCTTCTTCAAGATGTTTTCCCTGAGTTTTGTTTAAAACCTCACGTTCCTAAAAAACAGTCTTTATCCTCTATAGGAATATTTCTGACCCTCTGCACAAACATATCCCTTTGAGCTTTGTTTAAAGCACAATCTTGTTTAAGACAATTTCCCATTCTTTCCAAGGACCTCTTCAGGTAGTCTTATAAAAGACATCACCTCATTCTGAGTACCCAACAAATCACTGACCGTCAGGCGCTACCGAAACGCATGACTCATTCTGAAAAGCATCTGCTTCATATTCAAACCAACACTTAGCATCAAGGAGACCTCTAAATTGGTCTAATCAAAGACGATCATTCCTGATAAAAACCCTTAGATGGGGAAACCACGTTCAGAGGGTTTTCCTAGAACAGGGGCATACAATCCAAAATCCTACTGACTGGGGGGCATATCTTTCAAGAATTCAAACACTGGGGCAATGCATATCAGGCAAGACATGGTGAAATTCGAGTTCCCTCGAAAGGTCCCTCCTTCAGAGTAAGGGGCACGTCTCTCAAAATTTCCAATATTCGGGAAGTCACGTTGGCATCATACAAAAAGCATTGTTGCATATTTGATCTTCTCACGCTTGTACTATTCACATCCCGCAGTGTGGGATAGGCATACATGCATAATTCTCATTGAGGATCTCATTACATGACACATGCATCATGACATTGCATAAAACTAACGCTACCTTTGCAGGTCACTTCATAGCCAAAAGGATGTTATCATCCAATTACAGTACAGATGCGATCGTATCCACGATTCAATCTCAACGCACACAGATACAATTCCAAATACCTCATTCCAAGTATTTCTTCAAAGACAATCCAGAAGCAACCAAAGAATTTCTTACCTCTCCAGGTAGTTTTGTCCAAGACAATTATCCTAATCTTTCCAAGCAGTCTTGCTTAAGACATATCCTAACCTTTCTAGGTAGTTTTGTTTAAAACATTCCACGCCCTCTATAGGAATCTTTCTAGATAGTTTTGTTTAAAACGTATCGTATCCTTTATAGGAATCTCTCTAGGTAATTCGGTTTAAAATGTATCATTCCCTTTATAGGAACCTCTATAGGTAGTTTTGTTTAAAACGTTTCATATCCTTTATAGGAACCTTTCTAGGCAGTTTTGTTTAAAATATCTCACATCCTCTATAGGAACCTTTCTAGGCAGTTTTGTTTAAAACGCTTTCAAATCCTTTATAGAAATCTCTTTAGATAGTTTTGTTTAAAACGTGCCATATCTTTTATAGGAATCTTTTTAGATAGTTTTGTTTAAAACGTTTCATGTCCTTTGTAGGAACCTTTCTAGGAAGTTTTGCTTAAAACATGTCGTTCCCTTTATAGGAATCTTTCTAGATAGTTTTGTTTAAAAACATATCGTTCCCTTTATAGGAATCTTTTTAGATAGTTTTGTTTAAAACGTTCCATATCCTTTATAGGAATCTTTTTAGATAGTTTTGTTTAAAACGTTCCATATCCTTTATAGGAATCTTTTTAGATAGTTTTGTTTAAAACATATCGTTCTCTTTATAGGAACCTCCCTAGGTAATCTTGTTGAGATATCCCGTATCCTATCCAGGAGCCTTTCCAAGTGAGTCTTGTGTGAGACGTATTACATCCATTTCAAAACAAAAAAAAACCTTTTCTAAGTCAGTCTTAAGACACATCATGCCTTTCTAGGTAGTCCTCTTAAAATATTTATCCAATCTTTTCTAAGATACACCTAGTTCTTTTATAGAACTCTTCAGTTAGTCTTCTCTAAGACATTCTTCCTAGGCATTGTTCAAAGCCTAAGTTTCTCCACAACAATCTTCAATACACCCTGTTCAGGAATCTCTTCAGGTAACCTTATGCATCTCCCACAGATCTCCTTTCCGATGCAAGCAAATTTCGGGGCATTTCAGTGTCCAATCATCTTCTACCTCTTCAGGTTCAAGAAGATTGAACAGGGGCAGCTGTCATACCCCAAAATTTGCCCTCCATGTTCCATTCACAATGATTCAAGGTTCAAGATTCAGTGCCAAAGCTTTGCTCAAACAATCCCCAAGATCCACAGTTAACTGATTCAAACTTGAAGGTCAACTGCAATCAAAGCATGATTCAAACTATGGTCATTGGTCAAACATCAAGTATAGAGGTGCATAACCATCATTTGATCAAAGATTGATCATGATTCCATTAATAGAAACTCAGAGATGAACAAATGCAAAAAAGGTTCAAATTAGGGTTTCTTAGGAGAAAGTCAACCCAACTTTGACTGGGCATAACTTTCACATGGAACATCAAAAATTCCCCACTCAAAGCCTATTTTGAAGGAAATTGGATTCTCTACAACTTTGTCTCTCACAAGCCAGGGCTAGAAGTGATTCATTTGAGAGATACAGTGCAAAAGATTACAGGTCCTTTTCAGGCATCCTTCAAAAGCAGTTTTTTCCCAAGGAGGATATGATCAAGATAAAAGCCCCAAATGAAAAATATATTCCAAAGTGGCTTGTAGAGGACCTCTTGAGGTTTCTAAAAAGTATTAGAACTCCCTCATAGCTTAAAAATTGAGGGAGATATGCTTGATCAAAGTTAGGTGATTTTGAAGGACCAAATGTGAAAAAGGAGGGTTCAAATTGAGGAATTTTGCAAATGGGCCTATGGTTTTCTTATGCAAGCTTGGTCCACAAGCCATTAGCATGCCCAAAGTCATTTGCCACGAAAATTAGCATTATATTTGAATTAATATGATTTTTATTTCATTTTAATGATTTAATAAAGACTAAAAATCAAATATTTTGTCAAAAAATTATATTTGGTTGATTTCCAATCAGCATTAATACCTAAATATAATTTATTTTCGTGACAAAGTGGTATGAAAAAGATTGACACAATATTTGGACCAAAATAGTAGCTTGGGATTCAAGAAAGAATCAAATTTCTCAAATATGGTAAAATTGGATTCATTGAGGTTTGGGCTATCTTTTTAACCTAATTTGATCCTCCTATAAGTAGACAAGTGAGAGCAATAGATTAGGGGACGCACAATTCTGCAGAGAAGGATTCCAAGAACAAAAAAAATTCTCCAAAAACTTGATTTCGGTTTCGTGGAATTTGGAACTTTCAAGGAGATACGAGGATTGCTAAAGACTCGTGGGATCATTCTGAAGCTATTGGGATACTCACGCTTCAACAACAACCCCAGAATATCTCCATATAGGCCCTGGTAAGTCGCACTGAACTTTGAATCGATTGGGCCAATCTTTGCGTTTTTACGTGAAATTGTTTGCGTGTTATGCTTTGTTATCATGTGGGGATCGTTTCTGGATAATTTTGATTGAAGTTGCATGATCTAAGCGTGTTCTGCCATTGATAGCCGATTTAAGCTTCTAGGGTTTTAATTGGGGGTTTTCAGTAGGGTTAAAATTAAGACAAAACAGGGCTAGCATTAGGATTGTATGATCAAAACGAGAGGAGTCGGGGGGTCGCGCCATTTTTATTTGTATCCATGAGCTGTTCGCTATTTTGGTGGTTTGGTGTTGCTACGAAATATTTCTAGCAATTTCGTAGCAAAGGTTGCAGGGTCTGGTGGTGAAGACGAGTGCGTGGCATCACGCTATTCGCTGATTCGAATTTCGCGCGCAGGGATTTTATCCTTTTTATTGTTTCATATATGATGAGCTGGTTGTGTATTCTGAACACACGCGCACGCTGGTTGGGTTGGTAAGCGTGTTTGTTGGTCACTCAAGGGTCCAGGGTTCGATCCCTGGCCCTTGCTATTATTTTTTCTGGAATTTCTAACTGCTGATCCCATGCTCTACATATTATAAGCTACCATACAACCTCACAAATCTAACCCTCCAACCTCCACTCAGCCAAATCCAACGCTGCAGATCTAATGCCCTATACTATACACCTCAAACTAACCACATGGGATCTTAATCCCAATAAACTAAAATAAATTTTAATTAATAATATGTTTTAATTAATCTCTTTTAATATATTTATTCATGTATTAATAATTATTTTTCTAAATAAATTAGTACATGATATTTATATTAAAATGTCAATTTATTGTTCGTTCCGATTAAATCGATTAATCGCTATGGGCAATAATAACTTTAATTAAAATATTTATTTAATTAAAATACAATTAATTTCTATTTGATTAAATGGTTGCAATTATCTTATTGATTGTGATGATTAATCCTCCCTTGTTCTAAATTCCAATTTGTTATTATTTGTAATCATGTTAATCGGTTACGAGGGGTAACAATACAAAACAAAATTCACAAAAAATAATAAAACACAATAATTCATTATTAGCGATAATCGAATCAATCGATTTGAATTGGTAATGGTACAAAACCCCTAATCTTTTGGCTATGGTGATCAAACCTATTGATCATCGCGGTTAATTGTGCCAAATCAGGGTTGTACGCCCAGAACATCTAAAACAACTTCAAAACATTTTTCAAACATTTTTCAAACTTCAAACTCCAAATACAAATTTTTATCTACGATGGGCTATTCAAAGCCTTCAAACCTTCAAATCAAATTTCAGACCTTAAGGGCGTACAACCCGTCCCCCGAACTACGTAGACTCTGATCCTCCATAAGGAGGTACGTAGGCACTTGGCAACAAGGCGAGTCCCCTTCCCTAAAATCTCAATTTTTCCCCTATTCACTTCCTTAGCTATAAACCTCAATTTTAGCCATAAACCTTTGTCCTTAGATTCAAAGCCAATAGGAAAGGGTTGAGGGTGCCTAACACCTTCCCTCGACCTGAATATAGTATCTTACCCTGATCTCTTAATTGCATAGGTTTCCTATTCGCCTTGGTAGAATAGGTGGCGACTCTCTAAGTTTTAATTTTTAGGCAGGTTGCTACAACCTCACTGTTAGTAATTGGTTCAAGGTTAATCATAGTACAAAGGGCATACACCGTTCAAGGCATAATTTGCAAACATGGCTTGAATTTCATTCACCGTTCAGAGACATCTCCGTACAAAAAATCAAGAACACTCCTTTCAAAAAAACTCTACAATACAATGTCCATCATTTTCCAACCATTCATTCAAGATCCATACATTTTTCTGCTCATTATCATCCGAATTTCAAGCCTAAATCATGTGAACACCAATCATCATTCAAGTGTTTGAATCATACTATCAAATTCCAATTCATACATCCATTCAAATATTCATTACAAAGATACAAATTCAAATTACATTACATAGTATTTCAAGTTTCATTACAACTTCAAGAGCAATGCTCATACATTCCAAGTCCAAATACAACTATCCATTACAAAAGCCCAAATTACAAAAATTCAAATACACCGAAAAAAAATCCATCATGGTTCCGTACAAAATCTATACTTCCATATCAAATTCAAATTCAAGTCATATATTACAAAATAATTCCAAGAAAACCAGTAGCCCTGCATCTTGAACCACCATTACACCTTAAGCCAAACTTGTATGAACCAATACCAAAACATACCTACAGACAAAGAAAAAACCTTATAAAAGTTTAGTGCACAGCTCCATTGTAGAGAAATTCGAAACGGAAAGACAAAGTTGTGATAGTGCAGATACCACTTGGTTCATCAAGGAGGAATCCTAAATCTCAGTTGCGCCAAGACAAACCTAGACAACCCTGAAAATCAGAAGCCAAAGTTATGTTCAGTTCAGGCATAAACACTAACTTCCCTATAACAACCTAACTAACTCTTATAACAGGAAGTCATAATAGCTATAACTGAATGTAACCGAATTCAGTTTCAACCCAACCATCTCATAACTACTAACTAACCAACTTCTAACAGCATCTATAACAGATTCAACAGAAAAAAAGGGGAGTAGAAAGTGAACCTGGAATCACAGAACCTTCCCTCACCTCTATAAATCAGAGTCACGACACTTCATTCACCTTCTTCACCACTCTCTCGATTCTTCATTCATCATAACCTTCTCTTCATCCATTCACACTTCTTCAATCATTCTTCAAACTCTCTCTACAACCAATCTTCAATTTTCACTCTCTTCACCTCTGAACCGCCCTAGTCTTCAACGCATCATCTTCATCATATCTTTATCCACCATTTCTTCACCCTAATCCACCGAATTCATTCATCTTCTTCAATCTTCATCACAGAATCGCCATAATCCTCACTTCACCAACCTTCTTCATCATTCATATTCACCAACAGAAAAAGAAGAAAGATTTGTAACAGAATTTCAGAGAAAAAAAACGTAACAAAATCTTCATCTCATCTTTCACCGATTCGGACACTCTTCATAGCTTCATCATCACTGAAAACCATCACCGCCACAACCACAATCTTCATCATCGTAAAACCTTTCGCAACGCACAATCATCAATCTTCGCCACGTCCACCTTCATCCTTCAATCTTGAGCAACGTCACAAAAAGATTCATCACGCTACTGAGCTTCAATCAACACGATTCACAAATCTCCATCGCGCATCAATTTCAATCATCATCGCAACTGTCTCGTAATCTCGCAACAACAACAAAAAATGAAGAAACAGAGATAAGAGAAATGAAATCGGGGAAGTGAGAGCGAACAAGATCGAAAGCAGAGAGAGTTTGAGGACTGATTTGCTATGTTTGAGAGGGGGGAACGCGAGATGAGAGAGCCTGAAGCGGAGATGAGAGTACGCTCATGGTGATGGCCGGAGGAGAAAACGGAGGCGCCGCAGCCAATTGAGAGAAGCAGAGGAAAACGAACTGAGAAGATGAAGAGGATGCATGATTGGCTGCAGTGACGGATCCTCATCGGAGAAGAATATTCGCGGCGCCGGTGAGATAGAGAGGGAGAGTTAGAGAACAACTTCAAAGGTCACACATTTTGACCTAATCCCTTTCTAATTTCTTTCCCAAAATTAATGTGTTAATTATCATAAAGTTTTTACGATTTAATTGAGTAGCCTAAGGTTTGAATGTGTTTGATTAGTGATTAATTGGAATGAAATGATATAGTTAATTGAATTAACTAGGATTAATGGAAATTGAATGAGTGATAAAATCTGAATAATGCATTGAATCTGTACAAAAATAATTCCCTGGGCCGGATCTGTATATACACCCCCATAGGCCCGTAACACTCTTTTTGGACATAAATCTGAACAACAACAAAAAAAAACCTCTGGGCCAATGTTACTGGGCCCTGCGTCTGTTTACTGATACTGCACCCTGATTTCATTCAGTTTTCACCCCCCTGACTCCATTAAAATTTGTAGATTTTAGGTTTATTTCGCAATAGTTTTTTTTCTAGTATTTCTTAGTTGATAAAAACATGATAAAACCTTTAACACTTTGTTAGATTTTTAGGAGATCATTGACATTAGAAAACTCATAAAAATAGTAGAATTTTTAGGTTAACTTTGACATTTAATTTCCTTCATTAATAAGGTCATAAAAAATAGTAGTATTTTAGTGTAATTTTGCATTAATACTTGAATTGTTTTTGTGCTAGTTCCGTGTTATTTTTGTATGATGCTTGTGTGATTTTATTGCTTGCGTTTTGGGCTATATTTTTGGCCTATGTTGTTAATACCACTTGTATGCTTCTTTTAGAATCCATCCCATGTTAACATTAGGATTTAGACTTGTATAGACAACTTAGATTAGAATTTAGGATTAGTTCCCTATTGCATTCTTTTCTTTTCAACTTTTTAAAACACTAATAAAAGGAAGATGCGAATCACATTAAGAAAGTGACAGAGAAATGAGTGGGATCCATTCCCTAATCTGTTTCTCAATCGCTTAGTGGCATAGAAACGAGTGGGATTCATTCCCTAATCTGTTTCTCGGTCACTACTTAATGGGAGAGAAATGAGTGGGATTCATTCCCTAATCTGTTTCTCAAACATTAATTAATGGGAGAGAAATGAGTGGGATTCATTCCCTAATCTGTTTCTCGAACATGACATAATGGGATGGAAGCGAGTGGGATTCATTCTCTAATCTGCTTCTCGATCATTATACATTTTATGTGATTCGAATCGTGAAGTAAATTCCCTTAAAAAATACCCAACCAAAAACACTTAAAACACCTAACAATGGTTCAGACTAAAGCAAAATAGAGAAAGTGGTGAGTGGCCCGGTATTGGGAACCGTTCACCACTCATCTATCTTAAAAGACACAAACCAATCATTTCCTTTTCTTTTGCCTAAGGGCACCGTTATCTCCGCTCCATTGCATCCTAGGCGATCCCTTATGCAAGAGCGCGAGCGTTAACGCCGCCCAATTAAAAAACACAAAAACAAACAGAAAATCGTGAGCTGAGCTACGGTAACTCTGATTCCTGAAAAGGATACGTAGGCAGCGGGGTAGGGCCCGTGCGAGTACAATTCTTTATTTTCCCTACATTTTGCATTCATTTCGCATTTAGACATAGACATAGTTATACACCCTTTAGATAGAAACAGACATAGGTGGATACCATCGAGTACGATGGGCGTGAGGGGTGCTAGCACCTTCCCCTCGCGTAACCGACTCCCGTACCTTGATTCTCTGGTCGCAAGACCCAGTTCCTTCCTTTGTCAGGTTTTCTGATATTCCTTTCCCTCTTGGGGATAAATATATTGGTGGCGACTCTGTTTATTTTTCGCGAGCGTGCGACAGCTGGCGACTCTGCTGGGGATGTTGCTAGACCTGTTGCTGGTCCATCCTTAGTGAGTCGATCCTAGCCTATCCGTTTGTTTGTTTATTTACTGGGTGTGCTATGTTTTGTCTATACGTGCATTTATTTATTTTATGTATTTATTTTATGTTTCGCATGTCCTGTTTACTTTCCCGCTCGCATATCATATTTACTTTCCGCATGCATCTGGACTATGTTATGGGTCCCCGTGGGGGCCACATATTTTCACTGTTTGCAGGTTGGGTGGGATGTTTTATGAGGTAAAAGGCCCAATACCCAGGCCAGAGTGACACATAGGATACCTAGGACAGAGTGGATAGTCATGACGCCAACAGAATGTCAGGTTCTGTTGATTGCGATCATGAGACCCACGACCAGTCGAGGTTCAAATGAGATACCGTTGTTGGCATGTATTTGCGACAATGATGGTGTTTCAGGAGAACTGATAACGCTGGAAGCCATTGACCTACCTTGACCTAGATTCACCTGTGAGTGGGGTGGGATATACATGACAGGTACCGTTGGTGACTATTCTGTTCTGTTGGTGACTATTGGTTTTCCTGGTATTCAAAAAGGTCTCGGACCTTTGATCCTGTGACATTTGACCTGTATCAGTTATTCAGAAGTTTGTATGGTGGTTACTAAGATTATATGGACCTTGATCCCATGTCTCTGCATTGCATAACATCATTGTTTTATCCACTCCATTTATAAAAGATCCTAAAGTCTATTTCCAAAAAAGAAGGAGAAAAAGAAAAAGGAAATAGAAAAGGAAAAAAGAAAAGAAAAGATACTCTATACCAAAAAAGAAGCCTTGATTCCAAAAAGAGATAAAAAAGAAAGAAAATGAAAGATTGTGAAAAGACTTTAGGATCTCTCATAAATGAAACATTGCATTCATATTATCATGCATTTCATAGTTCTATCAGAAGCTTATCGGGGTCCTTTTCAATCCAGATTTCTGCTTCATCAACAAATTTGACTTCCCTACATCTGTATCATACAAGGATTAATCAGAAGAGGATCATGGACCGTCTTGAACAAAATCAGGTTGAACTTCGTAAGGACATGGATACTATGGGGGAGAGGATGACCCAACTCTTGGAGACTCTCCATGTGGTTATTCAAGGGCAAGAAGAGCTCAGACAAAGTGTTGCTAAGTTGACCAATGGTACTCCGACTATTGTTGCTAATGAAGGATCAAAATCTGTGCTCGTGGAAATTCCTAATAAGGAGGATTCACATCATGAGAACGATTCTGAACTTGAAGCTTTCAAATTCCCGATCGAGGAAAATGAGAGAAAATTCCATCTCCTGGAAGAAAGATTGAAAGCTTTAGAAGGTCGAAGATCCTCCGGTTTAAATGCTATTGATTTGTGCCTAGTGCCTGATATCAAGATTCCTGTTAAGTTCAAAGTCCCCAGTTTTGAGAAATACAAGGGTACCACTTGTCCGATGAGTCACATCAAGGCATTTTGCAACAAGATGGCTCCGTATGCAGAAAATGATAAGCTTCTAATGCACTTCTTTCAGGATAGCCTATGTGGGGCATCTCTTGAATGGTATACACGGCTCGAACGAACCCATGTCCGCACATGGGATGAATTAGCAGAGGCTTTTCTCAAGCATTACAAGTACAACAGTGACATGGCTCCTACTAGACTACAACTCCAAAGTTTAACTCAGAAGGTTGATGAGTCTTTTAAAGAGTATGCACAAAGGTGGAGAGAATTAGCTTCCAGAGTCCAACCTCCTCTTTTGGAACGAGAGCTTGTAGACATGTTCATGAATACTCTGAAAGATCCTTATCTGAACATGATGATTGGATGTGCTTCCTCCGAATTCTCAAGTTTGGTTGTTGTAGGAGAACAAATTGAAAACGCCTTAAAGATGGGTAAAATCCAAGATATGGCCAATGTTTCCGAATTCACTGAAGAAGAGAAAAGTGAAACAAATACAGTTTCTGAGATTGAGGAAGAGGAAATCCATGTTTATCCTCAAGTTCAAGTTCCTAACTATCAGGTGGTCCCAGTTTCTCCTAGTCAGTATATTCCACAAGTCTTTGCCACCACTATCAATCAACAACCCCAAATGGTCCAACAACGACCAATTCAGTATCTGCCACAAAAGCAATGTGCTCCACATCAACAAGTTCATCTGAATCAACGCCAACCTAGAAATAATTTGGAACGAAGAAATGGTCCGTTGGACCAGATTCCTATGACATACAGTAAACTTCTGCCATATCTAGTTCAAAGCTTGTTGGTGACTCCCAAATCTCTGAAGCCTCCACCACAACCGTTTCCACCTGGGTATGACCCTAATGTGCAATGTGGATATCACGCTGGATCAATGGGGCACTCAACTGAGGACTGCAATGCTTTCAAAGCCAAAGTACAACAGTTGATTGATGGGAGGCATATAACCCTTCAAGAAGGAAACATATGGGTGAATGGAATTCCTTTGCTCGAATAAATGCCTAGATTTCAGAAAGCCTCCAGAATCAACAAATTCTTTCCTCATAACATATAGCTTTTCTAAGTTTGACGGCCATGCAAGGTTCCTCCATGTTTGATGGTGATTACCACTCTAGCAACTATGCTTGGGGCTCCCGCACGAGGGATAAGCAAGACGTACTCTTATCTTGAGCATTGCATCACTCGCATTGCTCGAATCCCTAAAGTGAGGCAAAAATTTACAAATCCTGGGTGACTTTGTTGGAGTTTTCTTTTGAAGTAATCTGAAGAGTTTAGAAAGAACTGCAAAAAGTAGTCAAGATCAACAAGTCCAGACGGAGTCAAGCCTCCTCAACAATGGCAATCATCAATTCATTTTTGCATTCTCATTTGTAGTTTTCCTTGTTTTGTTAAATGCTTCTTCCATGTAAAACCTGTTTGTTTTTAATGAAAATAAAAATACATTGCATATGCTAGTTTCGAATCAATCCATTCGTGTTCACTCACATATTTCTGTCTATCGATATCAAACTCTGGTTTAAGCAAAAAAATATCAAAAGGAGAATGATGAAGAATAAAATGCAAAAATCTTTAATCATGTGCTTTTGAATAAAACCCCGCTGAGGATGTACAGGCATTGTTTCAAATCCCCAAACACAGGAGATATAAGGGAGATAGACCCTCGTTAACCCCTTTGAGCCTTGAAGTAGGAGTTTATTTTCTATACCAAAGAAAAAACCCTCACATTTAACCCAGGGGCAGGGTAGCGTTCAATTAATCTGATCGAGCATTCAAAATTCATCAGGAGTATGCATCTAAGGATACGATAATGGTTATCCTTCAAAAGGTTGAGGAAAGTGAATACCACAATGGTAACCCCTCATCAACCAAAGAATGAGGCAGTCACAATCACCTCCCGCAAATCAAAAATTCAGGATCACACGACTTGTTCAAAAAAAAAAAAAGAAAGAAAGCCCGCTAAGTCAACAACTTGAAAACAAGTGACTTAGGCAAAAATTAGGGCATCCCGCTGGAGTCCAAAATAAAATTCAAAAGAATTTGTCCAGGCAAAAGTTAGGGAAACAAAAAAGGAAATGCAAAGCAGAAACGAAAAACGAGGATTACAACATAAAGATCCTCATCAAAGGAACAATGTCGTGTGATCAGGCACTAAAAAAGAAAGTGAGTGACTGCCATGTCCGAGAAGACTTCATCGATTCCTCAATCATCTCAAACTCCTCTTGAAGGATGGGCGTTCGTATCAGGTTAATTTGAATTTAGGAGTGGAGAACATCACGAAGAATGGGTGGGTTAGGTTAGACTTTGAGCCCTAAATCCTTTCTTTCTAAAACCGTGAACCAGGCCACGTTACAACCCTTAAAAAGACCTAATTGAAGCTGGGTTTATTTCAAAAGCATACCACACCAAGTTGCGTAAAACTGACTCCTATATGTTTGCCTACCATTTATGTTGATATCGATATGACAAATAATTCAAACACTGAATGTCACAACTTTGTTTTAATAACTTTGATTTCGAAGCTAGCATAAGCATTGCATTAATATTAGCATCTTCAAAACAAATATCTTTTACTTGTGAATAGACACTTGACATCAAGGAAGATCCAACAATGAACAACTGCAGAAAAAGTTGATCGATTCCATGAGCCATTCACTTCAAAGACTGATTACTCCAAGGGGCGAGTTGTGTGAAAACTCTGTCAACTGAAGCATCCATTCACTGTTGGTCAATCTGGGGCAATTGAATCGAGGTTCGACCTCTCAAATTCAGCATATCTGGGGCAATCAAGTCGAGGAATCTCTCTTGGGTTCAACCAATCTGGGGCAGTTACGTCAAGATTTGACAAATCTCTCCAAGGATCCTTTGGGGCAAATTCCCTCGTAGTTCACGAAGCTTGGGGCACAATCTTCTGAGTTTTATTGCCTTCTCCCCGATCATAGGAGTTTATTTCTCCTGGAACCATGGTTTCTCCCCAAGCACATGAGTTTATTTCTCATGGGAGTTGTCCCATTCCCCCGACCTGGTCTCCTCTTCTGAAGTTCTCATCCTCAACATGGCGAATCGAGGGAATCTCCTCAAGCTCACCATCCCCAAGCAATTCAAGATGTAGGGAAAGTCAGATGAAGTCACTTCCTCCCCAACAGAGCTACATTCCAACCCTCAAGGTAGTTGCCAATAATCTTTGGTACTGTAGGTTTTCCAACACCGATTCATATTGATAGCTCAAGACCATAAGCAACGGACCCCAATAATCATGCTAACGCCTTTATTTGGCACTTTGCATATAGAATCCATTGCATACAACATTGCATCTTCAAAAGCGTAGCATTTCCATTAAGGTGGATCATTACGCCATACAAAATTCAAACATACATCAATGCATAAGCCAGCTTGTGTGTGCCCAAAAGGTACGAAGTAACATATATACCCTCAGAAGAAGTGTCATCTTCTCTCTCCAGTGTGGATCAGACACAATGTCTTTCTTTGTCAGAATCGTTGTCTCCGAGGTTATTTCCCGCGTGCTGCGTGAAGATTAGAGTGCGAATGAGGGTGGGCATTCAACCCATCTCATTTTTCAACCGTTTGAATAACCATACTTGGTGTGTGGCAATTCGAACGATTGCCACTCTTGATGAGTTACACCCCGCCTTTGGCCTGAGGGATTAATGTAATTCTTATGCTTCGCCAGCATCAACATCTTCGTGAATCTCCAATGTTTACCGATGTCTTTTGATCGAGTCTAGTCGTCACTAGTCTCCGTGGTCCCTTCCCCCGTACGGAAAAACTTTTTAGATCCAACCCCCGTGTTGTGAACCATTTACCTTCCAACTTTCGAACAATTTCAAAGCCTAGTTCTCGCCCTGGCAAATCAAGTCAAAATCCAGTTCCCGTCCTGGTAATCATTTTCAAAATCCAGTTCCCGTCCTGGTAATCCTTTTCCGAATCCAGTTCCCGTCCTGGTAATCATTTTCAAAATCCAGTTCCCGTCCTGGTAATCATTTTCCAAATCCAGTTCCCGTCCTGGTAATCCTTTTCCGAATCCAGTTCCCGTCCTGGTAATCATTCAAAGCCCAATTCCCGCCTTGGCAAACCTTTTTTCAAAGCCCAGTTCTCGCCCTGGCAAACTTTCTCAAAGCCCAATTCCCGCCTTGGCAAACCTTTTCTCAATGCCCAATTCCCGTCGTGGCAAAACTTTTTCAAAGTCCAGTTCTCGCCCTGGCAAACTTTTTCAAAGTCCAGTTCTCGCCCTGGCAAACTTTTTCAAAGTCCAGTTCTCGCCCTGGCAAACTTTTTCAAAGTCCAGTTCTCGCCCTGGCAAATCATTTCTTTCATTTTTTATCCTAGGTGAAGTCAGTTCTCGCCTGACAACCACCATTCATCCATAATTTCTTACTGTAAAACCAATTCCCAACCCCCATCAAGTCATTATCCTCTTTCCTCATTCAACCATAACATCCATAAATCATTCCACCAGAAAAAAACAAAAAAATCTCTTTCCCCAGCAGATATCAAAATACAAAAATAAAGGCAACACTTACACCATCTTCTCTTTAAGACAAATTTCTGGTACTTTGATATTTAATCTTCTTCCACCTCGAAGGTTCGAAAGACTAGCGTCAATCTCACCTTCAGGTTTAAGACGATTAAATAGGGGCAGCTGTCATACCCCAAATTTGTCCTACCCTTTCAATTTTATCTGGCTTAGACTTATGCATTTCATAATCTCATGTACATACCTCTCATTAGGTCATCTAACATAACTCATGCATTCATTAATCAATAATCTGACAAGGGATCAAGGGTCATGGAACAGGCTAAGGTTTTCCTTCAAGGCAGGGTCGTATGTTGTCTTCACAAAGGATCGGGGTCTACTTATCATATGGGCTTGTTATTATTCATCAATAAGGGCAGTGGACTAGTGCCTTTCATACTTCGGGGTTGAACTGCTAAGAGTGTGACCGCGGTTAGAAGAGTAAACTGGTTTAAAGCAGGACCGTCCTCAAAATTGTTTGCTGCTGGTCAACATGGACTAATGGATTAAAATTATGGCTTCATTGGTTGGTAGATGGATTCAAGAGATTGGTCCAAATGACCTCACTGTTAGTAATTGGTTCAAGGTTAATCATAGTACAAAGGGCATACACCGTTCAAGGCATAATTTGCAAACATGGCTTGAATTTCATTCACCGTTCAGAGACATCTCCGTACAAAAAATCAAGAACACTCCTTTCAAAAAAACTCTACAATACAATGTCCATCATTTTCCAACCATTCATTCAAGATCCATACATTTTTCTGCTCATTATCATCCGAATTTCAAGCCTAAATCATGTGAACACCAATCATCATTCAAGTGTTTGAATCATACTATCAAATTCCAATTCATACATCCATTCAAATATTCATTACAAAGATACAAATTCAAATTACATTACATAGTATTTCAAGTTTCATTACAACTTCAAGAGCAATGCTCATACATTCCAAGTCCAAATACAACTATCCATTACAAAAGCCCAAATTACAAAAATTCAAATACACCGAAAAAAAATCCATCATGGTTCCGTACAAAATCTATACTTCCATATCAAATTCAAATTCAAGTCATATATTACAAAATAATTCCAAGAAAACCAGTAGCCCTGCATCTTGAACCACCATTACACCTTAAGCCAAACTTGTATGAACCAATACCAAAACATACCTACAGACAAAGAAAAAACCTTATAAAAGTTTAGTGCACAGCTCCATTGTAGAGAAATTCGAAACGGAAAGACAAAGTTGTGATAGTGCAGATACCACTTGGTTCATCAAGGAGGAATCCTAAATCTCAGTTGCGCCAAGACAAACCTAGACAACCCTGAAAATCAGAAGCCAAAGTTATGTTCAGTTCAGGCATAAACACTAACTTCCCTATAACAACCTAACTAACTCTTATAACAGGAAGTCATAATAGCTATAACTGAATGTAACCGAATTCAGTTTCAACCCAACCATCTCATAACTACTAACTAACCAACTTCTAACAGCATCTATAACAGATTCAACAGAAAAAAAGGGGAGTAGAAAGTGAACCTGGAATCACAGAACCTTCCCTCACCTCTATAAATCAGAGTCACGACACTTCATTCACCTTCTTCACCACTCTCTCGATTCTTCATTCATCATAACCTTCTCTTCATCCATTCACACTTCTTCAATCATTCTTCAAACTCTCTCTACAACCAATCTTCAATTTTCACTCTCTTCACCTCTGAACCGCCCTAGTCTTCAACGCATCATCTTCATCATATCTTTATCCACCATTTCTTCACCCTAATCCACCGAATTCATTCATCTTCTTCAATCTTCATCACAGAATCGCCATAATCCTCACTTCACCAACCTTCTTCATCATTCATATTCACCAACAGAAAAAGAAGAAAGATTTGTAACAGAATTTCAGAGAAAAAAAACGTAACAAAATCTTCATCTCATCTTTCACCGATTCGGACACTCTTCATAGCTTCATCATCACTGAAAACCATCACCGCCACAACCACAATCTTCATCATCGTAAAACCTTTCGCAACGCACAATCATCAATCTTCGCCACGTCCACCTTCATCCTTCAATCTTGAGCAACGTCACAAAAAGATTCATCACGCTACTGAGCTTCAATCAACACGATTCACAAATCTCCATCGCGCATCAATTTCAATCATCATCGCAACTGTCTCGTAATCTCGCAACAACAACAAAAAATGAAGAAACAGAGATAAGAGAAATGAAATCGGGGAAGTGAGAGCGAACAAGATCGAAAGCAGAGAGAGTTTGAGGACTGATTTGCTATGTTTGAGAGGGGGGAACGCGAGATGAGAGAGCCTGAAGCGGAGATGAGAGTACGCTCATGGTGATGGCCGGAGGAGAAAACGGAGGCGCCGCAGCCAATTGAGAGAAGCAGAGGAAAACGAACTGAGAAGATGAAGAGGATGCATGATTGGCTGCAGTGACGGATCCTCATCGGAGAAGAATATTCGCGGCGCCGGTGAGATAGAGAGGGAGAGTTAGAGAACAACTTCAAAGGTCACACATTTTGACCTAATCCCTTTCTAATTTCTTTCCCAAAATTAATGTGTTAATTATCATAAAGTTTTTACGATTTAATTGAGTAGCCTAAGGTTTGAATGTGTTTGATTAGTGATTAATTGGAATGAAATGATATAGTTAATTGAATTAACTAGGATTAATGGAAATTGAATGAGTGATAAAATCTGAATAATGCATTGAATCTGTACAAAAATAATTCCCTGGGCCGGATCTGTATATACACCCCCATAGGCCCGTAACACTCTTTTTGGACATAAATCTGAACAACAACAAAAAAAAACCTCTGGGCCAATGTTACTGGGCCCTGCGTCTGTTTACTGATACTGCACCCTGATTTCATTCAGTTTTCACCCCCCTGACTCCATTAAAATTTGTAGATTTTAGGTTTATTTCGCAATAGTTTTTTTTCTAGTATTTCTTAGTTGATAAAAACATGATAAAACCTTTAACACTTTGTTAGATTTTTAGGAGATCATTGACATTAGAAAACTCATAAAAATAGTAGAATTTTTAGGTTAACTTTGACATTTAATTTCCTTCATTAATAAGGTCATAAAAAATAGTAGTATTTTAGTGTAATTTTGCATTAATACTTGAATTGTTTTTGTGCTAGTTCCGTGTTATTTTTGTATGATGCTTGTGTGATTTTATTGCTTGCGTTTTGGGCTATATTTTTGGCCTATGTTGTTAATACCACTTGTATGCTTCTTTTAGAATCCATCCCATGTTAACATTAGGATTTAGACTTGTATAGACAACTTAGATTAGAATTTAGGATTAGTTCCCTATTGCATTCTTTTCTTTTCAACTTTTTAAAACACTAATAAAAGGAAGATGCGAATCACATTAAGAAAGTGACAGAGAAATGAGTGGGATCCATTCCCTAATCTGTTTCTCAATCGCTTAGTGGCATAGAAACGAGTGGGATTCATTCCCTAATCTGTTTCTCGGTCACTACTTAATGGGAGAGAAATGAGTGGGATTCATTCCCTAATCTGTTTCTCAAACATTAATTAATGGGAGAGAAATGAGTGGGATTCATTCCCTAATCTGTTTCTCGAACATGACATAATGGGATGGAAGCGAGTGGGATTCATTCTCTAATCTGCTTCTCGATCATTATACATTTTATGTGATTCGAATCGTGAAGTAAATTCCCTTAAAAAATACCCAACCAAAAACACTTAAAACACCTAACAATGGTTCAGACTAAAGCAAAATAGAGAAAGTGGTGAGTGGCCCGGTATTGGGAACCGTTCACCACTCATCTATCTTAAAAGACACAAACCAATCATTTCCTTTTCTTTTGCCTAAGGGCACCGTTATCTCCGCTCCATTGCATCCTAGGCGATCCCTTATGCAAGAGCGCGAGCGTTAACGCCGCCCAATTAAAAAACACAAAAACAAACAGAAAATCGTGAGCTGAGCTACGGTAACTCTGATTCCTGAAAAGGATACGTAGGCAGCGGGGTAGGGCCCGTGCGAGTACAATTCTTTATTTTCCCTACATTTTGCATTCATTTCGCATTTAGACATAGACATAGTTATACACCCTTTAGATAGAAACAGACATAGGTGGATACCCTCGAGTACGATGGGCGTGAGGGGTGCTAGCACCTTCCCCTCGCGTAACCGACTCCCGTACCTTGATTCTCTGGTCGCAAGACCCAGTTCCTTCCTTTGTCAGGTTTTCTGATATTCCTTTCCCTCTTGGGGATAAATATATTGGTGGCGACTCTGTTTATTTTTCGCGAGCGTGCGACAAAAGGCGCTCATCCAAATTAGGGAAAGTTACACATGCCTGGTTTTTACTGCCAGAGCATGTCTTTCAAAGTCCTAAATGGGATACTTGATTAAAATTAAAATGTAATGTAATGTTTGTTTGTTTGAATGTGGTGAAATAGGAGAAAGATCTCTCTATAGAGATAAGCTATGTCTATCTACTGTATAAAATATTTGACTTTAGTTGGCTTGTATGAGGCCCAAGCTTGAGGCTTTTGATTTATTTATTATTTTATTGACTCTGAGAGATAACTCTACTGGGAATTGACTTAAACTAAGAAGTTTTTGTGTTCTGTACAAAGCCCAGAATTGGGGCTGACTCTTTATTGAGGAATATGTCTTTTACTAACTGAGACTGGTGATATTATCTTTTTAAAGAAATGAACGGAGGCTGACCCTTTCCAGGGGTTTTACTCTGCTGGAGAATTTATCTTTTGAAAGAATGAGTTTTTGGAAGCTAACCCTTTCCAGGGAGTTATAACCTTTTAGGCTGATTTTGGAGGTTAACCCTTTCCAGGGGTTTTGACTCAGCTGGTGAAATTATCTATTAAAAGACTGATTTTTGGAAGCTAACCCTTTCCAGGGATTCATGAATGATAGCAGAAAGATTATCTAATTGAGACTTCTTGTTTAAAGCCCAAGATTAAGGCTGACTCTGATTGAGGATAGATTGATTGAAACCTGGATTCTGCTAAGGAGGGAAACTATTGGAGATAAAGGTGACAGAGACTATCCATGTCTCTCATTCCAAAAGGTGTACTCAATACTAAGATTTAGACATTCTTAGCTTGTTTAAAAGTCTGTTTTGAAGAGTGGAAGAAACTCACCAGGATAGGCTAAGAGGTGACTAAAGACCTGTTCCTATGTTTATAAGAAACCTGATGGGTCCTTGTATACTAGCTCAAGAGTAAGCTGAGAATGCTTTTAAGAAGCCTGTGGGTCCTTGTACATAGCACAAGAGAAAGCTATGTGGTTTTTGAACTTATTTTGGCTTTAAGCAAATGGGTAAGAGGTTTCACTGGGAATAATTCCTCTTGGGTGGATGTGTCCTATTTTGGGTTCTAAGGCTTTTTCAAGATTTTTCACCGGGAATAGTTCATCTTGAGGGTTTGAACTACAGATCTCTAATTAGGAAAGAGCCTTCACCGGGAAGACATTCTCAATCCTAGGCCATATTCCTATAATATATATATATATATATATATATAATTTAACTGTCCTAAGGTTTACACTCAGACGTAGTCCTAAACAATATAAAAACAGTTTATATTTGACAGTAATTTAAACAAAGACTGTAAATTGAAAGCTATAAAGCCTAACCTGGATGGAGTGGAGGCCTTTGGAGAAGTATGTACAAAGCCTTACAAGCAATTTTATTGATAACAGTTGAATATTTATTATAAACAGTTAAGGGTTTTTGAAAATAGAAGAAGTGAAGATGGACATAGGTCACATAGGTATCTGAAGAGTTTCACCGGGAATAATGCCCTTCAAATACCAGAAGAAAGTTTTGAAAACAAAAAGAAGATTTTGTAAATACAGTTTTTAAAAACAAACTATGAAAAGAAAAAGGTGTTGGGTCTTACACTCTATTAGAGGCCCAGAGAATTATCTATTGTTTATGAAAAACAGTTGATTGAAATATTGTTGTAAAAAACAGTTTTATTGACTGTATTTGAAAGTTTAAAAATGAAATAAAAGGGGTTGGGACTTACACTCTATTAGAGGCCCAAAGAATTATCTTCTGTTTATGAAAAACATTAGTTGAAAAGAAATGAAATGACGCAAGGTTTTGTTGTCTGAAAACCTCGATCGTCTATTTATTTGAAGTTTGAAAACAGTTTTAAAAAATTGACAAAATTTTATCCTAATTAGGGTAAAGACAAAAGTCTATACCTAATTAAGACCTAAACGATTAGGGTTTTATCACAAAATTATTCACAAAATAATTAGGTTAAAAAAGACAAGTGAAAACATATATTTGAAATATTAAGAAAATACTAAAAAATATACCATTTTAAACCTAATAAAAATACATGAAATAAATAATATTTTTGTGATTTTTTTGATTGTTCATAAAATATATACATTAATTGACAAGTGTGTGAAAAATGAAGTTAAAATGAATTAGTTTGATAGGTTAAATAATTGGTTGAAGTTGTGAAGAAAATAAGTGAGAAAAGTGATAAAAAATTGGTTTTGGCCCTAGGGAGGTTCGAACCCACGCCTTCATGATCACTTCTCAAAACTTGACCAACTGAGCTACGCGCTCAGCTTGTCATACATACGCATCAAACTCATTATATTTTAAAAAAGACCGGGAAATTCAAATTTTGCGCGCGCCATGGTCATCTTCTTCCTCGAGCTTAAAGAATTTGAATTTATAAATCTCTGGTTTCTCAACCAAATAGCATGATGTAAACATCAATCTTGCTCGTTTTTGGACGAGGAACATGATTATGGGCTCAGAATTCATTTATTCTAAGTGTAACTAACGAATTTCATCATGAACACGAAGAACATACAAACCCTAATTTTAAAATTAAATGAAGAACAAGATGAATAAATGAATGATGATAGAGGGTTTTTAATCCTCTGATGATGATGAACAAATTGGTATCGAGATATATTGTAAAGAGTACTTAAATTAGAGTGTTGGAGTTTGGAAAAATACCTCTGAAAGTGAAGGTCGTGAGGATGATAGGGAACACCTGGGCTTGTGTGAGTGATCCTAAAAGCTTCCTGGGGATTCAGTGGTGCTAACTGAATGCTTATTATGACTTGAACACCTCAGAATCGTCCAACCCGATCCCTTCAAATTGAGCTTCAAGTGAACATGGAGGTTGGTGAATCTGCAGTTATAGATGAGCTGCGACCATCTGGATAGCTTCACCACACCCTAAGGAACGTGTTTGGATGCTTGGACTTGCTTGACTCCTCTTGAATCGTGCTACAGACCTCCAACTGACTTCGCTCCAAATTGAAAGTGAAGATGGTGTTCTTGCACTTACAGAAGTGTTCCAGGTGTTTGGATCACCTCTAATGGACCTCCTTGAAAGGTTAGAACACTTAGTTTCAAAGGAAGAGCTCTGGTTTGAAGAACCCGAGTCTTCTTGCCAAAGAACCTTTGAAAATGCTAAGTGTGAAAGGAAGAAGGAGAAAGCAAGAATTGTGGTTGCTTTAGTGTGCTTATTACTGAGGTATGCTCTTCTATTTATAGGCAAATGATGCAGAGCATTTGGATATAGTGAGCTTGCTTAGTGAAGTTAACTTAGTTTCTTAGCCATGAAGAAAATTTGAAAATATCACATATGCAATGATGGATTTTCGAGCTAGCTCCCCCAACCATTGATCTTGTATGATCCTAGGGGACAATTCTGATGCAGAGGAGAATTCTAATTGGCCTAGAAGAAGATTCCTTGATGATTCACCAATATTCCATTTTGTAATGATTACTTAATCACATGGCATTGAATTTTTGAATATTCTTCAATCTCTTTGCAATGATGCATTTGATCCTCTCCTATCCTTTATGATGTTTTTGAAGTTTAGAGGCATCAATTAGTGTAGTCAATTGCATAAAATTGCAAGTTTCAAACTTGGGCATGACCTATAATTTAATTCCATGAGGCCAACTTTGAACAAGCATAACTCTTAGCTCAAAATGAATTTGGAGAAGGTTGAGCACAATTTGAAAAGCCCTAAACATATACTTTAATTCATTAGTTTGGGGTTTCTTCAGAATCATTTGGGAAATTTGTGAAAATGGGCCTAAAGTTGGAAAAAAACTAGGTTAAAAACACTTAGAAAAATTTCTAAGTTTTTATGACCTAAAGCTTCCAAATCCCAAATCTCTTAAATGATTGATTTCTTGAAAAAAGTTGCATTGTAAGATGTTGTTTTATTTTGCAAGATCTACAACTTTCATGTTGGAAGTTTTTTGAGTTGTGTAGGTGAAATTTTGAGTTCCCAAAATGTCCTTAAAAACCCTAATTCCTGACTTTTGTTGACTTCTTGATCCTTGATGAATTTTCTTGATTTTCTTTGGTCAAATGACTTCAATAATCATATGTTGATGATATTGATCCTTAAAAGTCATGTTTTGACCAATAATCTTAAAAGTCAAAGGTGATCCTATATAGTTGACTTTTTCAGATGAAGTGAAATTTTGGACTTTTGTGTGGAATCAAGATCTCCTCTTCAAATGGATGATATGAATGGATTATATTGAGGTAATAGAAGTTCTTGAGCCATGTTTGAAGTAATGGATCCCTGTCCTGATTAAAAGTCAATTGTGCAAGTGAATTAGGTCTAAAAACCCTAATTGTCGACCAGATGAAATTGATGACTGTGGATCTTGAATTGAAGTGTAATGCCATGTGGATATTGTCACATGGATTATTTTAAGATGATTGAAGCCTTTGAGTGATGCCCTGGAGTTTTTTAGGGTTTCCCAAATGTGGTCCCTGATTGCAGCCCTTGATGGGCTCAAAACCCTAAATTGGTGATCTGAGTAAGCCTGAGTCCTGATGACTGGTGTCTAATCAATCATAGGTGAATAGAATGAAGCTTTTGAGTACTATGATTGTATTGGAGACTAATCCTTTTATTGATTTATCCTTTGCCTGAGCTCTCTTGTCTTTGAACATCCTCGATTAAGTACCGGGTGAATAAGTGACTGCTCTGAGTATCTGCTTTCAGTTTGATGCAAAGTATGGAGATGTGACATCTCAGGGGGGTTCAAAATTAGGGTATGACAGATGCCCCTATTTAAGTTTCTTTCGTCCGGAGGGAGAAATATTGACGTCTCGATCTCTCCTACGCAAAAGAGACTTAAATATCAAAGAATGCCCGAATTTTGGGCGACCTTGAGATGTCGCAGCGATAATAAAATCCTTGTTCATGACTTGATCCCGTTGACGCGCTTGGCGGGGATAGGGAGATAAACTCCGATAGAAAATGTGTTGCGGATTCTAGTGAATGGTTAGCAATGCAAAATGCGCGATCCATCTTCTTTAACTAAGTTTTTACTTCTTAGAAAAGGGTAAACAACTTCTTCTCGTTTCGGATGTCTAAATCGCGAAACTGGATTCTGCTTGCAATTTTTGGACAATATCTCAGATAAAGAGAGAATTTCCAAAGGTTTGTTTCCTCGTCAAACTTCTCGCCAGCACTTGGAGGAGAGATACCATTTGATGGTAAATAAGAAACTTCATCATCTTTTGGAGGATATCTCTGATGAAGAGAAAATCTCCAAGGGTTTGTTTCCTTATCAAACTTCTCACCAGCACTTGGAGGAGAGATACCATTTGATGTTAAATAAGAAACTTCATAATCTTTTGGAAGATATCTCTGATGAAGAGAAAATCTCTAAGGGTTTGTTTCCTCATCAAACTTCTCACCAGCACTTGGAGGTGAGATACCATTTGATGGTAAATAAGAAACTTCATCATACTTTCCTTCAACTTAACGTCTTCGAAGGAACACCATATGATTGTGCGTCCTTTTGAGGAGCTAATGACTTTGCTTGAAAGTGGACGAACTGTCTTCGGGAAGAAAACTACCATTCATCGACTTATGCTGAGAAAGTCTTGGACACGATCAAACTGTCTTCCAGAGGAGGACTACCATTTGTCGATCAGCTGGGGAGATTCTGGAGATGAACAAACTATATTTCGGAGAAAGACTACCATTTTCCGGTTCCGGAAGTGGACAAACTATCTTGCGGTGGAAGACTACCATTCGTCGGTCTGCTAAAGGGATCCAAAAGTGGACAAACTATCTTCCGGAGAAAGACTACCATTTGTCATTCCAATGAGGACAAACTATCTTCCAAAGTAATATTACCATTTGTCAGTTCCATAAGGACAAACTATCTTCCAAAGTAAGATTACCATTTGTCAGTTCCATAAGGACAAACTATCTTCCAAAGTAAGATTACCATTTGTCAGTTCCATAAGGACAAACTATCTTCCAAAGTAAGATTACCATTTGTCAGATCCATAAGGACAAACTATCTTCCAAAGTAAGATTACCATTTGTCAGTTCCATAAGGACAAACTATCTTCCAAAGTAAGATTACCATTTGTCAGTTCAGCTGAGGAACCTGAACTATCTTCTTGACGAAGACTACCATTCATTGACTCCGTTGGGGAGTTAACAAACTATTTTCGAGGGGAGGAAAACTGCCATTTGTCGACTGCTAGGGGAATTCCTAAACGAGATGAACTGTCTTCGTGAAAAAGGCTGCCATTCATTAACTCTGCTTAGGGGAAAGAAAGAGAGCAAATTGTCTTCTGTTGAAAGATACTGCCATTTGCTGACTTTGTTGGGAAATTTGAAAGTGGTCAAACTATCTTCCGGAGAAGACTGCCAACTATCGATTTTGTCTGAGAATCCTAATTAGGGGGGATTCTAAAAGTGGACAAACTATCCTTATGGGGAAGATTACCGCTTGCTGACTTGTTGGGGAATCCTCGTGTATGAACCATCATTATGAAGAAGAATGTTCTCTCGCGACTCGCAGGGGAAACTCGAATAGATGTTCAAGTGACTCGAGCAATAACAGGATTAAAGCCTAACTAGACTATGATAACTATGCATTTATGTAAAGCAAGCATGAATATTATGATGATTGTAAAGTGAATGTGAATAGAATTGTCGCGGATGTGAAATCCGATAATATGATTTGAATTTTGTTGATCAGAAGATGTCTTCTTCTCGGGATAATGCAGCTTGCACTCCGTCAGGGATACCGGGTTACTGGTTGTCCGCTGCTTGAAATGAGTGACATGAATAAAGATCCGTTATCGGGAGATGTTCGCAAAGCGTCCTCATGGGGAAATTTGTTCCCGGAGTCTCAACCATTTTCGGAGCAACTGTTTGCATTCTTCCTATTGTTTGCAAACCTCAGAAAGAAAATTTCACCTTTATTTTGCAAGTAAATTCATTTTATTTTACGAAAACGCTTGTTTCAAGAAAATGACTACCAGACCAAAAAAACACATTTTAAGAAACTGAATAAGACTCGATTGCAAAGAAAAGGCACAAGGTTCAAATTATTATTTATGAAATGGTAATCAACCAAATGCTTGATTCCATGGAGTATTTACAAAGTTGGAAATTGGTAATTTTCGGGAAAATGGCTACGATGAAACGTGATGACCGTTATCTTTCCCTTCCACTCGGAATCGCATTGTATTCGTGCTTTGTAGAAGATGACCTACTGATAATGAATACTCCTCTATAGATTTTTGAATGATCAAGTTTGTCCTGAACACAGCTACTTGCCATATATCCCTAACTTTTGCGTAGACTACCCCTTTCAGGTTTTAAGTCTACCGGGATTGATTATTTATTTTTTTATGAATCATATCATGGAACAGAGCTACCATTGCACGTTGATACGTTGCCCCTGCGTTCTTCAACCCGAATGGCATGACTTTGTAACAGAAGGTGCCCCAGGAGTAGTGAAAGTCGTCTTTTCCATGTCTTCGGGTGCCATCTTAATCTGATTGTAACCTGAGAAACCATCCATGAAGGAAAACACTTTGCATTGCGTAGTACTGTCAACTAGGATATCAATATGTGGTAGGGGAAAATCATCTTTAGGACTTGCTCGATTCAAATCTATAGTCTACACACATTCTGACCTTTCCGTCCTTCTTAGGTACCGGTACTATATTGGCGATCCATGGTGGATAGCTCACAACTTTCAGGAAACCGGCATTGAACTATTTCTCAACCTCTTCTTTGATCTTCTGAGCCATGTCAGGTCTGCTTCTTCATAACTTCTATTTAACCGGAGGACTATTTTCTTTGATAGGTAGACGGTGAACCACAATATCAGTATCGAGCCCGGGCATATCTTCGTAGGACCAAGCGAATATCTCAACATTGTCTCGTAGCATCTGGATTAATCTCTGTTTGACCACATCCTCTAGTCCGGCCCCTATCTTGATTTCTTTCTTTTCTTCGTCAGTACCTATATTCACGACCTCAATTGGCTCTTCGTGCGGCTGTATAGTCTTTTCTTCTTGCTCTAGTAATCTGGCAAGTTCTCTGGGCACTTCACAATCTTCCTCACCTTCATCCTTAGCTTGGTAGATCGGATTTTCAAAGTCATATTTAGCAATAACAGAGTCGTTATAAATAGGATCCAGAGTGGATATGGATCTGCAGTGTATTATGTGGGTGTGTGTAAGAACACATAGCTATAGAAAGGCAAAGAAAATAAAAGCGAATACACAATTTTGAATACGAAATGTCCAATGCTTTATTGAATGAAAATATGCTTATGAAATGACAAGCCCTAACAATGGACCGCTGTGCCCCAGGCAAGACACACGGCTTTAAAGTTTATTGTTTATTGAAATACAGAAAGCAAAATTGGAAAACATAAAGGAAATCAAAACAAAACTAAGAACGGCAATTACTCCGGACTATAGGAGATAGAGACAATGTCTCCAGTCTTCCAATTGTCCAGCCCTTTGTCTGATGTAGGAAAGATCCACTTGTCCAGGTTGCAGTTATCTTCATCTTTTCCTATGGCATTGACCCCTTTGCTGATGAAACAATACTTCAAACCTTTTGGGCGAGAGTATTGTTCTGCATTCTGATCTTTAGCAGTGCAGCCTAAACCCCATTTGTTGGATTTGTAAGGAATATTAGGGAGTTGCCCCCAGATAGTACAACCACCTTCTTCAATCACAGCCCTAGCGTCTTTCAGAGAAGCCATTGTAGGAGGGATTCTGGTGACTTTAGGAGCAGTGTAGGCAGGCTTAGCCTCAAGATCCACTTGAGGAACCAATTCAAACGCCTGTCGGGGAGATTCGAAGGCTTCTCCAGTAAACTCAACATACTTGGTCTCGTCTATAAAGCTTACCATGTATTCTTCTTCACCATACACAGTGACAATTTTGCCCTTCGCTGGGTATTTCAATTTTTGATGCAAAGTCGAAGTCAAAGCATTTGCCCCATGTATCAAAGGGCGTCCAAGTAGACAGGAATAAGCGGGATGAATGTCCATCACATAGAACACAGTGTTGAAAGTCTGGGAACCTACTCTGATCGGGAGATCAACTTCGCCATATACCATACTCATTGAACCGTCGAAAGCTTTCATTATCACATCACTGGATTTCAGCACGATTCCTTCAGGGTTGAGTTTGTCCAACACCAACTTGGGTAGTACATACAGAGATGAACCATTGTCAACTAGTACGTGAGCCAGAGTGGTGCCCCCATATTCAATGGATATATGTAGAGCTTTGTTATGATTCTTTCCACTGGGACTTAGATCAACATCAGAAAACCCAAGGTAGTTGTCTGTCGTTAGATTTGCAATACAATTCTCTAGTTGAGTGACAGAAATTTCTTGTGGCACATGGGCAGTCTCTAGAAACTTCATCATAGCTTTGGCGTGAGTCTTGGAGCAACTTAGGAGTGACAACATGGAGATCTTGGAGGGAGTATGCCCCATCTGTTCAACAATGTCATAATCACTTTTGTGGATGATCTTCAAGAACTCATTTGCTTCTTCAAGAGATGGATTTTTAGTAACAGTCTCGACTGTTGTCTGGATGGGTCCATGCAACGGTCCTTTGCCTCGGGTATCAGCATTCTGATTAGGAGTAGGAGTACCAGCTGTCGCACCCCAATTTTTGACCTACATATTTCGTTCATTTGATAGTATCGCATTCATATTTAGTGTGCATTCATTCATCGCATTTTTTTTCGCATAACTTGAAAAATTGACTTTTTTATTAAAGTCAACAAAAATAGCTTAAATAGTTTAGATTAAATTTAATTTGTATATTATTATTATTATTATTATTATTATTTTTATTATTATTTTTTCAAAATAAAAAGGGGCTTTGTTTCTTGGGCCCAATTGCACCTTTTGTTCTTTTTTCTAAGTCCACTTTTACACCATAAGTCAAACAAAAAATATAGTACAAAAGTTTTGTCTTCACTTGCTGCAATGTCTCTCTCCCACGCCTGCTATTCCATGATAAATAGAGTTGGTCCAAAATTTCTGCTCCAAATACAGTCACAATGGTCCAAAATTGCTGCACCTCATTGCTGTCCAAAACCTGCTGCTACAAGCCATACACAATGTGCCAAAGCTTTCACCAAAAGAATCATACACATTCTGCATCAGAAAAAGCCTAAGATCAGTATACCAAAGTGTTCAAAATCCCTTCAAATTTTCCCCCCCAAATCCTCTGCTATCTATCTATAAAACAGAACAAACAATACACAACAACGAGGGGGGATTCACTCTCAACAGCCACAAAAACCTAAGAGAGAACACTCAATCGATTCCATCCAATCCCTCCAAACCCTTAACAATACTCTGCCTAGTTCTATCTTCAACCTCAGCCCAGAACAACTCATACCAAATAAACCTTACACTTGACTCAGACACTCATAAAAAACTGCAAAGTCTCACAACCGAGACACCTCATAACATAACTCTCAAATCCAACTACACACACGCACAAAACCGGACCTTCATTCATACACCTTCACACTCATCAACCAAAACACACATTGTAACACATCAACACACAAACGAAGCAACATAAACGCAGAAGAAAGAAGAAGATTCGAGCAGAGTAAAGTACTTACTTTTATTTACTTTTCGTTTTATGCTCTGCAACACCCTGTAATCTATCTGTAATCTCTACATCATAATGAAGTTGGGGTATTGGGTTATTTGGGATTAGGTTTTCTTTTGATATGTTTGTTAGTGTTTGAGTTTAAACCGTGAATGCACCGTGAGAGAAGCGAGAGATTGAGATGCGGCCGAGAGAGTTATCGAGAATGATTCAGAGAGATGAAAGGAATCGATCAGAACAGAGAGAAACGAGAGAGAGGTAGACGAATCGTGAGAGAGACCGCGAGAGGTTTGAGAGAGAGGAGTCTGGAGAAAGCATGTTTTCTTTTTTTCTTTTCCCAGTGTGTTTGACTGTGAAGGAGGCGGACAAGAGAACCTTAGGGTTTTCAGTTTTCTTTCTAATGGGATGGGTATGGATCTGGGTCGACCCGGTCCAACCCATAGTTTTTTTATTTATTTTATTTATTCTGTCTTTTAGTTTTGTTTGTGTGTTAGTGTTCTTGGGCCAGCAACCTCTATCCGAGTTTTACACTCCCCATGGCCCAATATACTTCTCTTTTATTTGTTTTTATTCTATAAATTAATATCTCTTCTCTTTTTTATATAAACAAAATAATAAGATTTCTTCTTCCTTTTTTTAAATTTAAAGTTAGATTTCTTTTCTTATAAAATCATTAAAAATGTTTTGTTTATTCATTTATTTTTATTTATTTGATTTATCTAAAGAATAAAGAGTATCTTATTTAGATGTATGTTTAGAATTTCTTTTCAAATATTTTTAAAAAATGATATAAAAATAGCTTTTTCTTAATCGAGTCAAGTTTTGAGTTTTAATGGATGAATCAAGGAGGGTTCGTACGTACTTGTACGATTTGTCCTAAAAGTATTTGGGTGATGGCCGTTAAGCTTTTATTCGAATACTTGGATTCCATTAAACGCTCCATAAAACTCGATTTAATTCATCTTTTTTTACAAAATACATTCTTTTAAACAATTAAATCATTTTATCTATAATGGAAAGAAGAGTTTGTACGTACTTGTACAATTTGTTCTTTAAGCATTTAGGCGATGGCCGTTAAGCCTTTGTTTGGATGTTTAAACTCCATTGAAGACTTCTTAAAAATTTATTTAACTCACTCTTTTTTACAAAAACGCTTTTCTTTTAATCAAATCAAATTTAGTCTATAATGGATAATGAATAAGGGTTTGTACGTACTTGTACAAGTTGTTCTTCAAGTGTTTAAGCGATGGCCGTTAAGCCATTGTTTGAGCGTGTAGACTCCATTAAAAGACTTCATAAAAAACTTGTTTTAGCGAGTTCTTCTTTCGAGTATTCTAAGCGATGGCCGTTAAGCCTTTGTTTAAATACTTGGATCCAATTAAATGTCTTTCAACTCTTCAAATCAATCTTTTTCATCACCTACGAGGGGGTTGTACGTACTTGTACAATTTTCTCTTTCAAGCATTTAGACGATGGCCGTTAAGCCTTTGTTTAGATGTTTGATTTCTCTTAACAAACAACTTTCAATTCATTCACACCCTTTTACATTCTAAAACACTTTTTTTTCATAAAACGAGACACTTATTCAATTTCAATACGAACATACTTCCACATGTGAAGATCTAACATCTTCCACTCGAATGCGATGATGGCCAAAATCATGTCTTATCTTGATTTAGTTATCCATTCTTGTAGTGATATCATATCCATGTGCGCGTAGTATTTCCATTTGAAAGCGATCGAGTACCTCTCGCTAAAATCAGTCAACAAAACTTTTCGTAGTTTGCCCGAACTACGATTGCTCTGACTTTCCCATTGCACTAGGGAATACGTAGGCACAAGATACAAACGTCTTGGCGAGCACAATAATAAAAAATCTTTTTTTGTTTCTTCCTTCTTTCCAACCTAATAAATAACGCAAGTAGATATAAGCTAACAATTAATCACAAGATTAACTAAATGGGTCCCATCGAGTACGATGGAGGTGAGGGGTGCTAATACCTTCCCCTTGCTTAACCGACTCCCGAACCTAAATTTGGTTGCGATGACCATCTTATCCTGTTTTCTTTTTCTTCATGGGTTTTATCGATATTTTCCCTTTCCTTCTTGGAATAAATAAAGTTCGGTGGCGACTCTGTTGTACTTCGAATGCGTGAAAACGTGTCGAGTCACATTTTTACCGCTACAGAAAGTGGCGACTCTGCTGGGGATAACCTAAGAGAGTCAACCCTAGTTTAGTTTTTTTCTTGTATTATTGTTAGCTTTATTTATTTGCTTATTTATTTCCTTTATTGTGTGATTTCTTATTGTATGGTTGGAATATCTTGATTTTTGGCACTTTGTGGACAAAACTCTACACCCGAGCTCAAGAAACACATAAGATAAGATGGTGGGTTAGTATTAAACTTGCTTGACGTAGTGTCAAGTGGGAGATACTAATACCCCGCCTAGAGTAGGTCCTTTGAGAAGATGTCTTTGGTTAAGTAAGTTATTTACTTGAGCGATGATGTTTTCAATTTGGATCGTTAACTCTAGGGACCTTTAGAAAAACCCTTAAACCACAACTTTTAGGAAATGGTGGTTTCGCGCCCAACTTGCGTAACGTAACTATTACCGTGGGTAAGTGCGAAAACCACACTCAGAATAGGCTTCATTTGAAAACATGGTTGTGTGGGAAGTTATTTGCTAGATGATCAAGTTTTCAAAAGTAGCTTGTAACTCTGAGAACTGTGTCTAGAACCTTGTCGAAAAAACCTTAGAACTATCCTATTGCGTGCCACTTTGTGCTAAGAAATCAGAATATTTCTGTTCCATATGATTTGAAATCCATTACATATTAATCATTCATGACATACATGCATCCATATTCATTCGAGTTGTCAACTCATACCGTCTGTATTCATCTTCAACAGTCTTCTGTTAACCGTCAAGCTGGTTCCTCCACACAATTACGAGACTAGAGCCAACGTTAGAAGAAGAATGGCAGATCAAGAGCAACACAATGCTGAAGTCAGAATGGAGATTGAAGATTTGAAGTCAGGAATGACTAAGCTCACTGAAATGTTGCAAGTTCTGATTGCTAGAGGAGAACCACCTCAAAGGACTGTCATTCAAGAAATCACCGATGATGTTGAAGACCCTATTCCTGTTCAGAGGCCCGCCACTACTTGGCCTGAGTTTGGTTTACCTCCAAATTATTCTCCGCCTCATGCCAATGCTGCTATATTGGGTCAACCTTCACGACCAATGTTCCAAGCTCCAATCATGACTGAATCTCCTCCAATTGTGCACGCTGCTGCCCAAACCACGTTTGGAAATCCTCTCTTTGAGTACCATGCTGGAGACCATCAAAGTGAAAGCCAAAGAGAAGCTGGTGATATTGATGAAGTCAAAGAACAATATCAAGTCTTGGAGAAAAGACTAAGAGCTATGGAAGGCGCTGATTATTTTGGGGTTGCTGCTGAAAACATGTGCTTAGTTTCTGATTTGGTCATACCTGCCAAGTTCAAAACTCCCGAGTTTGAAAAGTACAAAGGGTACACTTGTCCAAGAAGTCATTTAACCATGTACTACCGCAAGATGGCTGCCTATACCAAGAACGACAAATTGTTGATTCACTGTTTTCAAGATAGTCTGACTGGTGCTTCTCTAAAGTGGTATATGGGACTGGAGAAGAGTCGTATCCATTGCTTTCAAGATCTGACGGATGCTTTCATGAAACAGTACAAGTATAATTTGGACATGGCTCCTGATCGCCGTCAACTACAGAACATGTCTCAAAGGGAAAGAGAGTCCTTCAAGGAGTATGCTCAACGCTGGAGAGAGCTAGCTTCTCAAGTGGAACCTCCTTTGGCTGAAAAGGAACTGACTGGAATGTTTATGGACACTCTCTCACCCTTCTATTGGGAGAAGATGATTGGAAGCGTATCCTCCAACTTTACTGATTTGGTGACTATCGGTCAAAGGCTAGAGGAAGGAATTAAGAAAGGCAAGGTTGTCAATACTGGTGAGTCATCTAATGGGGCAAGGAAGTCTTTTGGAAACTTCCATAGGAAAAAGGAAGGAGAAACAAACGCTGTGAGCGACGAAGGAAGAAGACCTCGTCAAAGGACTAATAACTATGATCAACCAATTGTAGTTACAGTTGCTCCTGTGACCAAGGCTCCACAAGTTCAAGTTCCTCGACCTCAAGCTACTAATCAGAATTTGAACCGTGCTGACACCCGCTTTGATCCTATTCCTATGTCGTACACTGAATTGTATCCTGCAATGGTTCATAAGGGGTTGATAACGACTAGGGCTCCACCTCCGCTTCGAGATCCTCCTCCAAGAGAATTCCGACCTGATCTTCGTTGTGAGTTTCATCAAGGTGGTATAGGACATGACTTGGAAGGTTGTTATGCATTGAAGACTAGAGTACAAGAGCTGATTAATGCAAAGATGCTCACTTTCAAAGACATCAATCCCAACGTTGTCGACAACCCTTTGCCCGAGCATGACAAAAGTGGCTGAAGATTGAGAATGGCAACCTACTTCCCTAAAGCCGAGTGTTTCAGGCAGGACAGCTCCTCCTTGTCACTGATTAGTCACTAGGCCTCGTTTCCTTCTGTTTGCAATTTCCTTGTTTTATCTTGTGTACTGCATTTGAATTTTGTTTGTTCTTGATTATTAATTTTAATGAAATGAGCATTGCGTGTTTCAATTCAATCCATTGTGTTCATCTTTATACTTTATCTTTAAAAAAAAACAAAAACAAAAATATATCTCTTGTTCGTTTTCTTTATCAAACTTTTGTTTATGCAAAGATTGGAGGGAGGATGATGACAACAAAATACCCAAGTTGTTGAATCGTATGCTTTTAAATAAAACTTTACTGATGATGTACAGGCATTGTTTCAATCCCAAACATTGGAGAAATAAGGAAGTTAATCCCTCGTCAACCCCTTTGAGCCTTCGAAGTTGGAGTTTCTTTTTAAACAAAAAACCCGCAATTTTAACCTGGGGCAGGGTAGTTCTCAGTCAATTTGGTTGTGCATTCAATTTCAAGAGAATCATTAAGTACACCTTTCAATAAGGGTTTCAATCAAAAGTGACCAAAATGATTATCATTAATCATTATCAAGGCAGTCACTATCTTTCCAATACAAAAAAATATTCAAAGAAAGAGCCCGCTAAGTCAAAACCTATGAAGGATACTTAGGCAAAATTGGGGCATCCCGCTGGCTGTGATCTCAAATGGAACAGTTCAGGCAAAAAGTTAGGGATATCAAAAGAAAAAAGAGAAGTCAATAAATTCCTAAACAACAATAAAAAGTTGTGACTATCAAAAAGAAGAAGTGACTGTCATCTCAAAGATTCCCTTGGTCTTTAAACCATTATCATTATCATAGGTGCAATTCCAAAGCCTCTTGGAACCCGAATGCATAGTCTGATTTAACTGAGCGTAGGATTGAATATCATCACGGAGAATGGGGTGGGTACAAATAAATTTTGAGCCTATATCCTTTGTTTCGAAAACCGTGAACCAAACCACGTTACAACCTTCAAAAGACCTAATTGAAGCAAGGTTTATTTTGAAAGCGTACTATAACAAGGTTGCGTTAACCTGACTCCTAAAGATCTTTGCAAATCGTTTGTTTTACCATTCCCTTTTGCTTTATCCATCACTTTGAATGTCTATACTACTGTGTTTGATCCTTTGATTCATTTGCTTTACATCAATAACATCATTCCAATAATGATTTTGATTTCAAAATATGCTTTGAGCATTGCATTAAAATTACCACTTTTGAATGAACATTTTATTTGCACGTACTCATCCTTTCAAGAAGTTCAAACAGTCAAGAAACTTGATCTGTGATCCAATCAGGGGCACATTACTTCAAGATCTGGTTATTCAAGAGTGATATTGGGGGCATGTGTTCCCAACATTTATTTCAAGAACTGAAGCAAAAATCAGGTAACAATCAGCCATTCAGGGGCATTCTTCTTCAGCTATCCCCAAGCAGTTTATCAGTCCTTCTCAAAAGGATCATCAGCGTGACAAAACAGAGTTGGCAATGTGCTTGTGTTGAGGAATCAAAATTCCAATCTACCCTCACAAAAAAGTCTACATTAGTTGTCATAACCAGTTGCATCACATTGATCATTCACATATCATGCATAGAAAATTCAATATCATGCATCGAAACCAAATTCATACTCATTTTTTCAAGGTCCCGTTGTTATCAACATCATCTTACCATGAGATCTAAGTCCAACCCACTTGACATCCAAAACCCGTTATCGGATGTCATAATCTTTTATTCCCATCCAAAGCCTGTTATTGGACGTCATAATCTTTCATTGCCATCTGAAGCCTGTTATCGGATGTCATAATCTTTTATTGCCATCCAAAGCCTGTTATCGGATGTCATAATCTTTCATTGCCATTCGAAGCTTGTTATCGGATGTCATAATCTTTTATTGCCATCCAAAGCCTGCTATCGGATGTCATAATCTTTCATTGCCATTCGAAGCTTGTTATCGGATGTCATAAATCTTTCATTACCATCCGAAGCCTGTTATCGGATGTCATAATCTTTCATTGCCATCCGAAGCCTGTTATCGGATGTCATAATCTTTCATTGCCATCCAAAGCCTATTATCGGATGTCATAATCTTTCATTGCCATCCAAAGCCTGTTATCGGATGTCATAGTCTTTCATTGCCATCCAAAGCCTGTTATCGGATGTCGTTTTCATTGCCATCCGAAGCCTGTTATCGGATGTCATGACCTTTCATTGCCATTCGAAGCCTGTTATCAGATGTCATAATTTTTCAATTCCATCCAAAGCCTGTTATTGGATGTCATAATTTTTCATTTTGTTGTCATCCAAAAGCGAGCAATTGGATGTCACAATCCCCAGTAAAGTGTTTTCACCTCATTCAATGCCACTCTCAAATTTATCTGATTATTGATATCGTCTAATGCCACCCTTAGACGTTCCTACTATCTTTTTACCTAGCGTTTTTATCCCTCATTTCCAAGTCTCTTCATCAACAGTTTGACTTTTGTGACGCCTTGTCCCCCCACAGAATTCAGAGTGTCTCATATCATATTGCATTCGAAAAAGAATCCATGCATTGCATTCCATTTGCATATGAAGGGCAAAAATTGAGTACTTTGTATTTAAGTCTCTTCACATCTCCGATAGAAGAAACTTAAATAGGGGCATCTGTCGCACCCCAATTTTTGACCTACATATTTCGTTCATTTGATAGTATCGCATTCATATTTAGTGTGCATTCATTCATCGCATTTTTTTTCGCATAACTTGAAAAATTGACTTTTTTATTAAAGTCAACAAAAATAGCTTAAATAGTTTAGATTAAATTTAATTTGTATATTATTATTATTATTATTATTTTTATTATTATTTTTTCAAAATAAAAAGGGGCTTTGTTTCCTGGGCCCAATTGCACCTTTTGTTCTTTTTTCTAAGTCCACTTTTACACCATAAGTCAAACAAAAAATATAGTACAAAAGTTTTGTCTTCACTTGCTGCAATGTCTCTCTCCCACGCCTGCTATTCCATGACAAATAGAGTTGGTCCAAAATTTCTGCTCCAAATACAGTCACAATGGTCCAAAATTGCTGCACCTCATTGCTGTCCAAAACCTGCTGCTACAAGCCATACACAATGTGCCAAAGCTTTCACCAAAAGAATCATACACATTCTGCATCAGAAAAAGCCTAAGATCAGTATACCAAAGTGTTCAAAATCCCTTCAAATTTTCCCCCCCAAATCCTCTGCTATCTATCTATAAAACAGAACAAACAATACACAACAACGAGGGGGGATTCACTCTCAACAGCCACAAAAACCTAAGAGAGAACACTCAATTGATTCCATCCAATCCCTCCAAACCCTTAACAATACTCTGCCTAGTTCTATCTTCAACCTCAGCCCAGAACAACTCATACCAAATAAACCTTACACTTGACTCAGACACTCATAAAAAACTGCAAAGTCTCACAACCGAGACACCTCATAACATAACTCTCAAATCCAACTACACACACGCACAAAACCGGACCTTCATTCATACACATTCACACTCATCAACCAAAACACACATTGTAACACATCAACACACAAACGAAGCAACATAAACGCAGAAGAAAGAAGAAGATTCGAGCAGAGTAAAGTACTTACTTTTATTTACTTTTCGTTTTATGCTCTGCAACACCCTGTAATCTATCTGTAATCTCTACATCATAATGAAGTTGGGGTATTGGGTTATTTGGGATTAGGTTTTCTTTTGATATGTTTGTTAGTGTTTGAGTTTAAACCGTGAATGCACCGTGAGAGAAGCGAGAGATTGAGATGCGGCCGAGAGAGTTATCGAGAATGATTCAGAGAGATGAAAGGAATCGATCAGAACAGAGAGAAACGAGAGAGAGGTAGACGAATCGTGAGAGAGACCGCGAGAGGTTTGAGAGAGAGGAGTCTGGAGAAAACATGTTTTCTTTTTTTCTTTTCCCAGTGTGTTTGACTGTGAAGGAGGCGGACAAGAGAACCTTAGGGTTTTCAGTTTTCTTTCTAATGGGATGGGTATGGATCTGGGTCGACCCGGTCCAACCCATAGTTTTTTTATTTATTTTATTTATTCTGTCTTTTAGTTTTGTTTGTGTGTTAGTGTTCTTGGGCCAGCAACCTCTATCCGAGTTTTACACTCCCCATGGCCCAATATACTTCTCTTTTATTTGTTTTTATTCTATAAATTAATATCTCTTCTCTTTTTTATATAAACAAAATAATAAGATTTCTTCTTCCTTTTTTTAAATTTAAAGTTAGATTTCTTTTCTTATAAAATCATTAAAAATGTTTTGTTTATTCATTTATTTTTATTTATTTGATTTATCTAAAGAATAAAGAGTATCTTATTTAGATGTATGTTTAGAATTTCTTTTCAAATATTTTTAAAAAATGATATAAAAATAGCTTTTTCTTAATCGAGTCAAGTTTTGAGTTTTAATGGATGAATCAAGGAGGGTTCGTACGTACTTGTACGATTTGTCCTAAAAGTATTTGGGTGATGGTCGTTAAGCTTTTATTCGAATACTTGGATTCCATTAAACGCTCCATAAAACTCGATTTAATTCATCTTTTTTTACAAAATACATTCTTTTAAACAATTAAATCATTTTATCTATAATGGAAAGAAGAGTTTGTACGTACTTGTACAATTTGTTCTTTAAGCATTTAGGCGATGGCCGTTAAGCCTTTGTTTGGATGTTTAAACTCCATTGAAGACTTCTTAAAAATTTATTTAACTCACTCTTTTTTACAAAAACGCTTTTCTTTTAATCAAATCAAATTTAGTCTATAATGGATAATGAATAAGGGTTTGTACGTACTTGTACAAGTTGTTCTTCAAGTGTTTAAGCGATGGCCGTTAAGCCATTGTTTGAGCGTGTAGACTCCATTAAAAGACTTCATAAAAAACTTGTTTTAGCGAGTTCTTCTTTCGAGTATTCTAAGCGATGGCCGTTAAGCCTTTGTTTAAATACTTGGATCCAATTAAATGTCTTTCAACTCTTCAAATCAATCTTTTTCATCACCTACGAGGGGGTTGTACGTACTTGTACAATTTTCTCTTTCAAGCATTTAGACGATGGCCGTTAAGCCTTTGTTTAGATGTTTGATTTCTCTTAACAAACAACTTTCAATTCATTCACACCCTTTTACATTCTAAAACACTTTTTTTTTCATAAAACGAGACACTTATTCAATTTCAATACGAACATACTTCCACATGTGAAGATCTAACATCTTCCACTCGAATGCGATGATGGCCAAAATCATGTCTTATCTTGATTTAGTTATCCATTCTTGTAGTGATATCATATCCATGTGCGCGTAGTATTTCCATTTGAAAGCGATCGAGTACCTCTCGCTAAAATCAATCAACAAAACTTTTCGTAGTTTGCCCGAACTACGATTGCTCTGACTTTCCCATTGCACTAGGGAATACGTAGGCACAAGATACAAACGTCTTGGCGAGCACAATAATAAAAAATCTTTTTTTGTTTCTTCCTTCTTTCCAACCTAATAAATAACGCAAGTAGATATAAGCTAACAATTAATCACAAGATTAACTAAATGGGTCCCATCGAGTACGATGGAGGTGAGGGGTGCTAATACCTTCCCCTTGCTTAACCGACTCCCGAACCTAAATTTGGTTGCGATGACCATCTTATCCTGTTTTCTTTTTCTTCATGGGTTTTATCGATATTTTCCCTTTCCTTCTTGGAATAAATAAAGTTCGGTGGCGACTCTGTTGTACTTCGAATGCGTGAAAACGCGTCGAGTCACATTTTTACCGCTACACCAGCAGGTGCAGCATTGTTCGGAGATATTTTTGGAGAAAATACTCTTCCGCTTCGTGTCACTTTACTAGTTACAGCAATGTTACTCACATTAGGATTAGCGTCTTCAACAACCTTGTCGACTACGAGTTCTTGTTTAACTCCTTGAATATAGACCTCGGCACCATAGTTCCAAGGGATAGCCTTATCAGAAGAATATGGAATTGGACCAGGCTTAGTGATGATCATCGGAGCCACACGGGGTTCAGCAGAAATCTTGAATGGAGCCTTAGTAGGGATCTTCAACGGAGCTTTGGAAATTACCGATACATCTTCAATCTCCAATCCACGGGAGAAACCTTCGCACAAATTCTCTATAGAAGGAATCTTTTCAAACCTGATAATGCGATGATCCATCCAGCCTTGAATTCCTCTTTTCAGGTTCTCACAACCATTGGGTTGGGATGCACAATAATAACAACCCGGGTCGCACCCCGAAAATAAACCGGCTTGTAGAAGCTTTCTCTTGATATCCGGGAGAGGAGTTGACAGATCTCTCACATCATAGACATGGATTGTGTCCATGATAGCATTAACGGTTTTGTCATGTTTTGGCATAGGGGCAGTAATGACATTCGGAGTCTCCGGTGGGTCAAACTCAATTTCACCAGCATCTATCATGTCTTGAATCTTATTTTTCAATGCACAACAATTATCAGCATGGTGTCCAGGACTATTGGAGTGGTACACACATTTTGCATTAGGATCATAGTTTGGAGACGTAGTAGTGACATTCTTCGGAGGATCTCTTATAGTGATCAAATTGGCCTTTAACAGATGTTGCAGAGCTTGAGATAAAGGCATGTTGATTTTAGTGAATTGCCTTCTAGGTGCGTCTGACCTATGCTGATACCCTTGTCTGGGAGCTTGTTAAGGTGTTGGTGTAGAGATTAGAACGGCTCCAACAGACTGATTCTGCTCATTCTTACTACGGCCCCTCTGACTATGAACAACATTAGACTCGTTCCTTCCATGGTATGGCTTCTTGGTAGTACCAGAAGTGGCGCCTACTTGAATCTTCTCACTTCGAATTCCACTCTCGACACGTTCTCTAGTCAATATGAGATCGGTGAAACCAGACGAGGAACTACCCAGTAGGTGACTATAGAACGGCCCAGTTAGTGTACCCATGAACATGTCCACCAATTCCCTATCATTCAAGGAAGGCTGAACTCTTCCAGCTAGGTCTCTCCACTTTTGAGCATACTCCTTGAAACTTTCTTTAGGTCTCATAGACATGCAATGTAATTGCATGCGAGTTGGTGCATGGTCAGCATTATATTGATATTTCTTGTAGAAAGCAGCAGCCATGTCCTCCCAGGTGCGAATACTAGCATTCTCTAGCTGATAATACCATTCTAGTTGAGTCCCAGACAGACTCTCTTGGAAGAAATGAATCCACAGTCTTTTGTCTCCAGTATGAGGTTGGATTTTCCTCACATAGGATCTCAGGTGCATCTTGGGGCAGGAGACTCCATCATATTTAGAAAAGGTTGGAGTCTTGAACTTTGGAGGAATGGCGACTCCAGGGATGAGTCCCAACTCCTCAAAATCAAGCCCAGGTACCTTCTAAATTTCCATATTTCTCAAACGTTCCTCTAGTAGCCTGTACTTCTCATCAGGATAATCTTCTTCATGGAAATAGTCTTCCTCATTATCATCTTAATTAGCAGAGCCTATGTTACTTCCAGCATTGGTCTTGACACTAATATCATCATCTTCTTCTTTCTCGTCTTTGGGAATTTCAGCTTCTTCCGCCTTTCTGGGAGGACCCTTGAATCTTCTTCCTAGGTTGGGAACACCTTTAGGTTTCTTAGCTTTCTTCTACTTAGTCAAGAGGGATTTCAGCTCGTCTTTCCCCTTGGACAAATTCAAAATCAAAGCTTGAAACTTAGCATTTTGAGCTTGGAGATTTTTGACAGATTGTTCAAGATCCATTTTTTCTCACTGAAATAAACAACGGAAAGATGAGATATTCGCTTTATAAAACCTGTGAAGTAATGTTTATGAATGATATGTTTATGCGTATGCAATGTTTTCAAGGAATTAAATGACTTTTAACACATATTAAAAAAAATAAGAACAAAACGTTAATTCTCTTTAAAAAATTATAGTATTGTGGAATTAATAGTTACATCAAAAAGTGCTGAAAATAAATAACATAAAAATAATAGAAATCAGTCTTTGAGTCGGTGCTTTCTCTTTAAACTTTTGATCTCCTCTTTGTGAGCTTTAATCATCTCGTTTCTTTCTTGGACGAGTCTATCAATCTCTTGTTCCCATGATTGTATTTGATCTGGAGAGACGAAATCCTCAATTTTCCACTTACGGGAGAAATAGTCAAGCATGCTATCACGCTCTTTGGCATTGGCCGCCATTACTGCTTTTTCTGCTTCAGCTTCACGTAAGCGCTATTGAAGATCAGCTTCTTCTTGTCTTAAGCAAGCAATGGTGGCAGCAAGGTTTTCGTCCGGCGCGGGTACGTAAGGTTTCACTTCCACAGGAATGACTAGAGGAGTGACCCTTGGAACTATAGGTGTATTATATGGATATAGTATACCATACTCGACCACTCGATCATAAACCCATCTAAAATAAAGATCTGAAGGGATGTAGTTTTTCAATCCCAATTCTCTTGCCTCTACTTTCTTTACTTTGGACCAAGCTTTGATGAACAACTTCTTTTTTTTGGTTGTGTCTGAACCATAATCAAAGTTTTCCGCACTGAGGTATATGGAGCGGGGCTTGTCTTTTAGAGCGAAACCAAATTGATGCCGAGCTAAGATGGGATTATAAGTTATTCCTCCTCGAGTACCAAGAAGAGGTATATTTGGAAAATCTCCACAACTATCAAACAAATGGGCTCCTTCAAACTCTTTTGGGTTCCAAATAACATCGTCGTAAGAAAGCCTTATAATTCTTTGAGCCCAAGTACAACCTTCTTCATTCTTTATCGTGGAACGGGATAAGTGTGAAATAAACCACTTATGCAATAAAGGTGCGCATCCGAGAATACAACCTTTTCCTTTAGATGATCGATGATGGATGGAATGCAACAAGTCACCCAATAAGGTAGGAACGGGATTATTGCTGGTGAAGATCTTAATGGCAATCACATCCACAATTTTGTCATAACGTGGGAATAAGACTTGCCCATAAATCAAGAAAGCGAGGACTTTTTCGAGAGCGTCCATGCTTGCAACTTTAATCAGGATTTCAGCTTGACTATACAAGAAGTTAATAGGCAAACCAGTATATTCTCCTTTATTCACCCAAACCTTTTTGATTTTTGATTGAGGCAAATGCAATGCAGCAGCAACATCTTCCAACTTAGGAATCTCTTCTTCACCAGTGTAGGGCATCTGATCAAGTACCGGTAATCCTAGTATAGAGGAAAATTCCTCTAATGTGGGAACTAGCTGAAAGTCTCAATAAGTAAAACAATGAAAGAGAGGATCATAAAACCGGATCATGGTGTTGAGGAGCGTTTCATCCACTTTGGTTTGTACCAGGCTGATTAATCTGTTAAGAGACTCAGAAAGCACAAAAGCACCAGAAACATTATCACAAAGAATCTTTAGAGATGTAGGCACTCCCTTGAAGCTGAGGCAGAAAAGGCTTACGAACTTTGATTCCCATGACCTACAAAACAAATTATGGTTAACAATCCTTTAATCCCTTGAAATGGGTTAGCCATGATATGTATGAATGATGCATGGATGCATGAGGCACAAACATAGATAAGTCCACACAAATCACACAATTTCCTTAGGCTCGGCTTGCATGGAGTTTGACCAGGTGAGATACCCTTCCCAAAGGTACTTCTATGGATAAAGAGATTTCAGCAACGGGTTCTACCAGTTACCCAGAATTGTCAGCCCCTTCTAAAGCACCCTCGAACATGGTACATGCATACCACGCAATGATACTTTAGGAAGAAACCTATCTGAGCTGTAGTATCGGGTCGCGACCATAACTTGGCATGCACCAAGAATATCCCTCCCACTACGTTCCTAAAAGTCAAGATGAGTTAAAGGTGACTAAAGGTCCTTGAGCTCCGACGCACCCAAAGATACATGCGTAAACCTCTCTCATGTAAAAGAGGTACACAATAACCAGTGGAGGTCTAACTCAAGCGCGAACTTCATTTTGACCAATCCCAAGCATGCACAAGGGAGGTCTTCATGACTATGCCGCTCCTATCTTAAGTGTTCTTGAATCCAGGTGTAGGATTCGTCCTTCATTTAATTCCCAGAACAGCCCTGAAAAATAAAGCAAGCAAAGCAAACAATAGAAAACATTTAAGTGATCCTAAACTTTTAAGGTAACCCCTCTTTTATTAGAAAATCCCCAGCAGAGTCGCCAGTTCTGTAATACGGTGAACTGACTTGATTGAAATGTCGCGGTAAGCAAGAGTCGCCACCGACTTTTATTTTATCCAAATTATAGAAAGGCTAAAAGAACAGAAAAAACCTTTAAAAGAAATTTTGAGTTCGGGGGGTAATTTATACAAAGGGAAGGTGTAAGGCGCCCTTTGCATCCATGGTTTTCCATGGGCTCTTAATTGCTTTGCTCTTTAGTTTTCAAAAGTTTAGAAATGAAATAAGACTTTAGCTTGTAAATAAGCGTAGCTTTTTGAAGGTTTTTGAGAAAAGAGTAGAAAAAGAATTTAATCCAGAGCAAGCAATTAGGAGCTAATTACCTTAACATTGTAAAAGAGTTCTTTTAGCCTTTCAGGGCTATCCATACCATAGGAGGGTAGGAAGTCCTTTTATTTGGAGGTTGAAGGGTCGTCGTAGTTATCGTTCGCCATAAAACTGTCTCTGCCATGAAGAGGGTAGGTAGTCTAAGGGAATGATAAGAATAATCATTATTAGGCAACCAAGAGGACACCTCAGCAATCGAAAGGGACTATCATATCATCTTGTAGGCAACCTCGAGGGACGAGATCATATAATCGAAGGCAGCATCGTAGGGACTTATGATCTTTTGTGATGAGAATGAACTGAGGGCAACATTTGCTGAGGCATCCTCGTATCTGAGGGACTTGACTATTCTGCACTGAAAAGGCAACAAGGCAACAGGCAACAGGCAACAAAAGGGGTTACCATAAAAGGTGTGTGGGTGCACAATCACGTGATTCAATTTAGATAATTATCTTGTAAATTAGTTATTCTAAATTCAGTTCGAGATTGCACTCCCTAGAATTACTAACCACGCAGTTATAATAACAGTTTAAGTTCCTTCAAGGCCAAACAATACAAACCAGGAGCAGTTACAAAATATCAGCCATGGGAAAAGGGAAGAAGCAATAATATGACCCAATAAAGCGATAGGTTTAACACAAGTAATAATATCGGAGAAATTAAATAAGAATGAGTTTAGGGTTACCGCAGATTTGAGCTTTAATCGGTTGGTTAACCTTGAAAATCAATGAAGAAAAAAATAAAAGGGGTGAGTGTAGGAGTAATTCATTGACTATTTAAAGTAAACCCTATTTTGGGCAAAAGGGAAAAATAAAAAATTAAAATGATATTTAAACAAGAAAAGAATTAGAAACTTAGCTTTCGATCTGATATGGTGCATGGCTGAAGGGTCTTTGATTAACCCTGAAAAGTCGGACACAAAGAAGAGAAATGGCTAGTGCATTAACTGATCTAAACCCTGATTTATTAAACAATTAAACAATAAAAAATTTAAATAAATGCCCAAAAGTCGGAAATTCGATTTAATATATCAATTAAATAATTATTGCATTAAATCCTAATTATTTAATCGATTAAAAGTATTTATGAAAAAGAATTGAGTTTAAAATAAAAGAACAATTATTAAAAAAAAATTGTATAAATCGAACTTTCGATAAAATAGTCAATAATATAAAAATATATAAATTTTAGTAAGTAAAAAGATTGAAAAAAAACAAATATTTAATAAAATAAAAAATAAAAAGAAATAAATAAACAAAAGACTATATAATTAAAAAAATAAAAAAATAAGGAAAAACTTAGCTGCGATTGGGTGTGGTGCGCCTCTATGGGACCATGGTACACCAGCGCATTCAGAAACGTTGGATTGGTTTGGATACTGATCTGGTGGCAGCAAGAGTGAGGGCATACCATACGCGTGTGAAGGAGACACACCGGATCCATAAACCTTCAAAAAGTCTGGCGCGCGCAAAACAATTCGAATCCAGCCAATGAGCGCTTGCCACACTTCATCTTCTTCAATGGACCCCTGCAACTTTAGCTGCGAATTCCGCTAGGGATTAGCTATAACTTAATTTCGTAGCTAAATTACTCGTACCTGCAAAAACTTCATACAAGCACAGAAATTTTTTGCGACCTAACCGCCATGATCGTCCAGGTTCCAGGAGTCCAAATCAACCTGCTATTTCGTGTAATTTTACCTAGAATCTAAAGCCCTCTTTCAAGGTCCTAAACCCTAACTATGGTGATCGGTCCAAACACGCATCAACACTTAATTAACTTTCCAGAAACCATCAAAGCATCAATATAAACATAATTATGCAAACAAAATCCAGTTATGATGCATGAATGATTGAGATCGATGTCGCTACCGCGAAAATTAACAGAGTCGCCACTAACATATTTATCCTGAAAAGGAAGGGAATGCCAACAAACCACAAAACAAAACAACGGTCTCACGACCAGAGAAGAGGGTAAGGGAGTCGGTTACGCGAGGGGAAGGTATTAGCACCCCTCGCGCCCATCGTACTCGATGGTATCCACGCCTGTGTCTAAACCTATGGGTGTGTAAGCAAAATGCGCTAATCTGGACTAAAATGAATGCAGAATGTAGGGAAAAGAAAGAGTTATACTCGCACGGGCCCTACCCCGCTGCCTACGTATCCGTTTTGCGGAATCAGAGGTACCGTAGCTCGGCTAACTAATTTTTGTTTGTTTTGTGTTTTTTAGGTGAACGAGTTACATTCACACTCCGCTGCTCGACCTTTGAAGGCTTATGCTTGGGAATGGAGCGGAAATAACAAGCTCTTAAGAAAAGAAAATCAAAGAGTGTGGTTTGTGTTTTAAAGAATGCATGAGGAAAACCTAAGCTAAGGGGGGAAAGCTTGCTACCTAATGTTATCATACAAAGGGTACAAGTCTAAACTAAACTAACAACCTACGAGGGAAAAGGGAAGCAAACAAAAATATCACACAAACGAGCATCCGCTCGTAAAGCAAACAAACCAACGGTACTGACCGAATGGTAGAAAAGCGGTCCCGCCATAGCCAAGGGGAGCAGCTCAACCCAAGTCAACCAAGCATTAGACCTCGCGAAAATGATCGGGCCATAGACAAGAGGGCGGACCCCTCTCAGCAACCAAGCCGTCACGGATCGTAAAGGAAAACGGTGCGTGCGTACACCGAGCATCAACGTCGAGCGACGCGAGCTATAAGAAAGGCGGGGGTCCGGCTACATGAACCCTTTTCCTGACATACTCGATAACAAGATCTTGTGCAGGTTCAGAAGCGAGCAACGCGAAGCGTGCGCATACTGAACAGACTCGATGAGACTAGTGAAGGATAGAAAAACACTTAGAAAGGGGGGGATTGAATAAGTGTAACTTTAAAAACTTGGGCGATAAAAATAAATTGCACAATTATTTTTATCCTGGTTCGCTGTTAACGAAGCTACTCCAGTCCACCCCCGCAGAGATGATTTACCTCAACTGAGGATTTAATCCACTAATCGCACGGATTACAATGGTTTTCCACTTAGCCGCAACTAAGTCTTCCAGAGTCTTCTGATCACAACCTGATCACTCCAGGAACAACTGCTTAGTTCACTCCTAAGACTTTTTCTAGAGTCTACTGATCAACACGATCACTCTAGGCTTAGTTCACTCCTAAGACTTTCTGCTCAGCCAACTGCCAAGACTTCCTGCTCAGCCAACTGCCAAGACTTCCTGCTCAGCCAACTGCTAAGACTTCCTAGAGTATACTGATCAACTGATCACTCTAGTTCCTTACAACTTAATGTAATCAATTCAAGAGTTTACAAATGCTTCTTAAAAGCGATAATCACAACTGTGATATTTCTCTTACAATTTAAGCTTAATCTCACTAAGATATTACAACAGCAATGTAGTGAGCTTTGATGAAGATGAAGATTCTGAGTTTAGATTTGAACAGCGTTTCAGCAAGTTTGATATAAGTTGATTTTGTGCAGAATCGTTAACCTTGCTTCTCATCAGAACTTCATATTTATAGGCGTTGAGAAGATGACCGTTGAATGCATTTAATGCTTTGCGTGTTCCGTACAGCTTTGCATTTAATGTTATACGCTTTTGTCAACTACCTCGAGCCTTGTTCACGCTGTGTCTACTGACGTAGCCTTTAGTAGCTTTAACGTTCCTTTTGTCAGTCAGCGTAGTCTGCCACGTGTACTTCCTTCTGATCTGATGTTTGTGAATACGACGTTTGAATATCATCAGAGTCAAACAGCTTGGTGCATAGCATCTTCTGATCTTCTGACCTTGAAGTGCTTCTGAGCGTGATACCATCTTCTGATCTTCAGTGCTTCTGATCTCATGTTCTTCTGATGCTTCCATAGACCCATGTTCTGATTCTGCTTCGACCATCTTCTGATGTCTTGCCAGACCATGTTCTGATGTTGCATGCTGAACCATTTGAGACACAACTTCTGAGCGCTGAATTATGCATACTCTTTATATATTTCCTGAAAGGGAAATTGCATTGGATTAGAGTACCATATTATCTTAAGCAAAATTCATATTATTGTTATCATCAAAACTAAGATAATTGATAAGAACAAATCTTGTTCTAACAATCTCCCCCTTTTTGATGATGACAAAAACATATATAAATGATATGAATTTGCGATCAGAAAGAGTAGACGGCAAAAGACAAATTACACAGCTATAGCATAAGCATATGAATATGTCTCCCCCTGAGATTAACAATCTCCCCCTGAGATAAATAATCTCCCCCTGAAATAAATACTCGAAGAACTTTGATAAAAGACTTCCCTGATTATTTCGGTAGAGACGATCATATTAGCTTCTGCCTTCAGAGAATTCATAGCTTCTGACTTCTGCTTCCATTGGACAGCTTCAGAACTTGAATTTCTTTGATCTTCAGAACATTCACAGCTTCTGACTTCTGCTTCCATTCAGGACAGCTTCAGAACTTGAATTTCTGGATCTTTTTAGAGCATTCACATCTTCTGATTTCTGCTTCCCTCGGATAGCTTCAGAACTTTGAATGTCTACCAACATCACTTCATGCTAGATTTGTATCAGAACATTGTTGAATGTACCAGAGCTTCATCAGAGCATCTCTACATCCTGAAATGTTACAGAACAAAAACTAAACGACAAAAGTCAGCATGAACGAGTTAGAACATAAAATGTATATTCAAATACATGATATGTATCAGAGCCAAATGTATCAGAGCATTTAGGCTAAAAACGTGTATCAGAGCAAATAATGTATCAGAGCCATAACATTATATGTATCAAAGCAAATAGAATTTTGTCATAACAGGATAGACAATGATATTCAAATTCTATTATCAGTGCTTCTGATTCATTCTTCTTTCTTGCTTCTGATCTCTGAAGCTTGACAGCACTCAGCTTGCTTCAGTTTCCATGGTTTTGCTTCTAGTGTTTGCTTTGAAGATTTTCTTCACTTCTCTGTACCTGCAAAACACTTAAACCATATAGAACTTGCAGTTCTTGTTAGTGAATGTGTGGGAGCCTTTACCAGCAACTGATAGATTTAATCAAATCATTTATCATTTATCTTTCTCCCCCTTTTTGTCATAACATCAAAAAGAATATTTAAAACGATTCAGATGTATAAAACAGAACATATGGAGGAAGAAGATGATTTCACTAAGGTTCAAACAATGGGTACAAAAGTTCAAAATGAAAAGATCAGATGCACAGAAACAGAACAGATGCAAAGAAAAGAAAGAAACAACATAGACTCAATCTAAGATGGCCCTAGTCTTGACAAGATCTTGGCCAGCATCTGTTTGACATCATTGTTGTGTCCTTCTTGCCTCTCAATGAAAGCATCATACTTCTCATTGAGTGAGCTTTGCTCATCCTGTCTCCTCTGAATCGCTTCTAGAGTCCTTGCAAGACGAGAAGGTTCATCAGAAGAAGCTTCACAGCTTTCAACCACAGGAATGACAACTTGATCTGCAGCTTCCATAGAAGTATCATTTGCTGGGATATCCTCAACAGGGTCTGATTTAGCAACATGATCTTCAGCATCTGCTTCTTGCATAGAAGCATCTTCATACTCTGCAGCAGGAATTTCAGAGTCTCCATTCTCTAGAGCCTGAAGAATGGCAGCTAAATTCCTGGGAGCAGAAGGACCTTCAACTACTGTTGGATCAACAACTTCTGGAATGACCAAGCTAGGGTCTTTCTTAGAAGGGTTTTCCCTCAGAAAGTCAAATAAGGTCTTGAAGTCTCCAAGCAGAACAGGATACTCAGGAATCCAGATAACCATGTCCCTGCATGGGTTTGCTTCCATTGCAGCAGCCAGTCTCAACTGTGCCATCTCATCCACAAAGGGCTTCTCCTCAGCAGCAACACAATTTCTGAGAGGATGATAGTATATACCATTATCTTCCTCCAGAAGGTAACCAGGGTAACCAGGGGCAGCAGCCACTAGTCTTTTCTGAACTCCCATTGCTTCTACTTGAAAATCCTTGCGAAATCTTCTCCAGAGATTTCTTGTAGAAACATCATCCAGACCATTTAGGAATGCATCCTTCAGAAGGTCTAGACTGCTAATCACCTCATGTCTGAAGAGTTCCAGGTATGTAGAAGGTTCAGGTTCAGGCGGATTGAAGGTGAATTTGTAGTCAGGATAGAGAAGACAGTAGGGTTGTGATTTTCTGGTAGGTAATGGATGGGATATAGAAGGTGGAGGTGCGGTGGTTGAGGAAGAGGGGATATCTGAGAAAATGATTGATGAGGTTGGAGTATCAGATGGGATGGATTGAGGAGAGGGTGGAGTATTTGTAAAGGGAATTGGTGAGGGGAAATGCGGTGATGGAGGAAGAATGCTCAACGGTGTGGGGTTTAGAATGGGAGAGGAGACGGATGATGGAGAAGGATTTTGTAAAGTGAAGTTTACTTTTGGTTCAGATGGAGGTGATTGGAAAGATGGTTTAGGGACAGAAGGAGGTGGAGTAAGGACATTTCTGGAGATTTGTACAGAAGAAGAAGAAGATCTGGTTCTGCGAAAGGAATCTCTGATTCTTTTATCTCTTCGTTCTTTAGAGTCCACCTTGTCAGGATCATAGGTGACCCTCAACTTCTTGGCTCTTTCAGCCTCATCTTCTTCAGCCTTTCTTTTTAACCTTGCCTGTCGTTCCTTCTTATCCTTCTTCATAATATCCTCTTTAGACGGAAGTACTCTGCCACGGATCCAAGCAGGATCAACATCTGATTGCTTCCTCACGCAATCTTCCAAGTAAAACTTGACAGCTTGATCAAGTTCTTTATGAAACAGAGAGATGAATCCTTCAACAGCAATTCTTCTAGTCAGAATGTCAGGAAAGCTCGTGCACATAACAGGTACATTCTTAATGACTTCCAATCCGAACAGATCAACACCATTGAAGATGGGACCTTGAGTTACTCCAAGAAAATGCGAGGCATTACGATTTCTGATGGAGTCCACCACTTTGCTTTCAATCAGAATGTCTGAAATCATCCTTCCGAAAGGAATGGTTGTTCTTGGAATATGAGGATACTTCGCCCTTTCATCTTCTCTTGACTCAAAGATTGAGGTTTTCAGATTCTCAAATAGAATATGGGAGATGTTGATCTCTATCTTTTTGCCAATGCAGGAGAGAGTATACTTGTGAGTCGGACTGATGTAGGAGGAGCAGCGCATCTTTTTTCTATGGTGAAGAGAACCCAGAATAATCTCAGCCCATACTTTATAAAAAGGCTTTAAGTTCCCTGTGAAGTGAGAATCAACTCCAACGGCTGTAGAGATTTGTTTTCCAACTAGAGCCCAGTCAACTGTATGTGGTTGAAACTCGGCCCAACCTTCTTCATCATTGAGACTGTACAGCTTTCTGATGAGTTTCTCAGTGATGATCACTTCATGCCCTAGCACGAAGGAAAGAATGGCAGTTGGAGTAACTGTTGCATGTACCCAAAACTCCTTTACCAGTTCAGGATAAATTGGACCAACCAATCTATCAAGATATTTAGACCATCCTTGCTCAAAGATTCTTGCATCACACTGAAAGCCATTTGCTTTGAGGTTGTTGATATCCACAGCCGATTCACAAAGAACTTCCAGTTCTTTCGTAGGTATTAAGCAAGTTTTCAATGGAGCATCATTTTTGCTTAAACGGTTCTGTGTGGAAGTGATTCTTTCTTTAGAGAATGATGAACGAGAAGATGGATTCATTATGATAATGCTTTCAGATCAAATCAAGAACTAGGGTTTGAAGAGGGATGCAACTAGGTGAATGCACAAAAGAGAGAGAAAGAGAGAAAAAGTGGGAATGAAAATGAAGCGGGTTATTTAAAAGATTTAAAAAGAAATCATTATGCATTTAATGAGAAATGACATTAGGAGAGAGAGAACACAGTAAATGAAATGATTTAACACAGTTACCTAGGTCGGCGTCTTTTCAACTGCACGCTTTGTACAAACCGTACAGACACGTGTTCATCATCAGATAATAGATGACAGTTGTATTAAGAATAGACTTTACGCCTTCAGATTCTGATCACTGCTTCTGAGTTGATCAAGATTCTCTTCTGGAAATACTCCTTCTGAAGTGTGCTGATATAAGTCTGAATGATCTTCTGATCCATCACTTCTGATGTACACAGCTTCTGGAGGTTTACTTCATTGTTCTGCAGCTTCTGATAGGTCAAAACTGTATCTGCAGAAATTCTTAAGCTCTTTGTTTCATCAGAAACAAGTTTATCATCAAAACAGATGTTTATTGATTTGTCCACAATCAATGTTTCAATGTTGTATATTCTGTAGCATTTAGAGCAATCAGAATAATCAAGAAGGAAACATCAATGCTTTAGAGACAAACAAAACAGATGGTTCCAAGACTAATAAACTTTCTTTTCTGAATTCCTACAAACAAAGTTTCTTCAACAGATTTAAGAACCAGAACTTGAAAGACAATCTTTCTTCCCTTCAAGAGTTGAGACCAACTTGAATCCAGGTGTCAAGTCATGTTGAATGTTGTCTTCTTTGTTATCAAGAGAATCTGCAAAAGAAATAATCTTTTTCTTTGGTACCCACATCTTCTTGGGTCCTTTCTTGTTAGATTTTCTCAAGTTCTGATTGAACTTGGGTTTGACATTATAATCAATAAGAGGAACAGCATGATAATTCTTAATGTGAGTTTCATGATATTTCCTAGGTTGTGTCACATGCTTCTTAGTGTGTGTTATGTGAAAACTTTGTGCATGTGAGGTGTGCCTAATATCATGAGAGTGGCCATACTTGAACTGATCATACAATGGCTTGTATGTAATTTTCATTTCATCAACAGGTTCAAGTTTGTATGGGGTTTCACCCTCATAACCAATGCCAACTCTTTTGTTTCCAGACACAGCATATATCATAGAAGCTAGCTGACTTCTGCCAATACTTCTAGATAAGAACTTTCTGAAACTTAAATCATATTCTTTCAGAATATGGTTCAGACTAGGAGTGGATTTTTCTGAATCAGAAGGAGATCCAACATTATTGGATAATTTTAAAAGTTTTTCTTTAAATTCAGAATTCTCCAACTCAAGCTTCTTTGTTTCAAATTCAAATTGCTTTTTCAGCTTTTTGTATTTGAGACTAATCTGAGACTTGAGTTCCAGAAGTTCAGTTAGACCGGAAACTAACTCATCTCTAGTAAGTTCAGAAAATACCTCTTCAGAATCTGATTCTGATGTAGATTCTGATCCGTCATCTTCTGTCGCCATCAGCGCACAGTTGGCCTGCTCATCTTCTGAATCATCTTCTGACTCATCCCAGGTTGCCATAAGACCTTTCTTCTTATGAAACTTTTTCTTGGGACTTTCCTTCTGAAGATTTGGACATTCATTCTTGTAGTGTCCAGGCTCATTGCATTCATAGCACATGACCTTCTTCTTGTCAAATCTTCTTTCATCAGAAGATTCTCCACGTTCAAATTTCCTTGAACTTCTGAAGCCTCTGAACTTCCTTTGCTTGGTCTTCCAGAGTTGATTTAGCCTTCTGGAAATCATGGACAGTTCATCTTCTTCTTCAGATTCTGATTCTTCAGGATCTTCTTCTCTAGCCTGAAAAGCGTTAGTGCATTTCTTGATATTAGATTTTAATGCAATAGACTTACCTTTCTTTTGAGGCTCATTTGCGTCCAGCTCAATCTCATGGCTTCTCAAGGCACTGATAAGCTCTTCCAGAGAAACTTCATTCAGATTCTTTGCAATCTTGAATGCAGTTACCATAGGACCCCATCTTCTGGGTAAACTTCTGATGATCTTCTTCACATGATCCGCCTTGGTGTATCCCTTGTCAAGAACTCTCAATCCAGCAGTAAGAGTTTGAAATCTTGAAAACATCTTTTCAATGTCTTCATCATCCTCCATCTTGAAGGCTTCATACTTCTGGATTAAGGCAAGAGCTTTTGTCTCCTTGACTTGAGCATTTCCTTCATGAGTCATTTTCAAGGACTCATATATGTCATAGGCCGTTTCCCTGTTAGATATCTTCTCATACTCAGCATGAGAGATAGCATTCAGCAAAACAGTTCTACATTTATGATGATTCCTGAAAAGCTTCTTTTGGTCATCATTCATTTCTTGCCTTGACAGCTTCACGCCTCTGGCATTTACTGGATGTTTGTAACCATCCATCAGAAGATCCCATAGATCACCATCTAGACCCAGAAAGTAACTTTCCAGTTTATCTTTCCAGTATTCAAAGTTTTCACCATCAAATACCGGCGGTCTAGTATAACCATTGTTACCGTTGTATTGCTCAGCAGAGCCAGATGTAGATGCAGGTGTAGGTATAGTCCTTTCACTTTCATCAACCATTTTTTAAATGAAGCGTTTTTCTCTTCCTGAATCTTTTCTAAACACGGTTAAGTGCTTGCACCTTAGAACCGGCGCTCTGATGCCAATTGAAGGATAGAAAAACACTTAGAAAGGGGGGGATTGAATAAGTGTAACTTTAAAAACTTGGGCGATAAAAATAAATTGCACAATTATTTTTATCCTGGTTCGCTGTTAACGAAGCTACTCCAGTCCACCCCCGCAGAGATGATTTACCTCAACTGAGGATTTAATCCACTAATCGCACGGATTACAATGGTTTTCCACTTAGCCGCAACTAAGTCTTCCAGAGTCTTCTGATCACAACCTGATCACTCCAGGAACAACTGCTTAGTTCACTCCTAAGACTTTTTCTAGAGTCTACTGATCAACACGATCACTCTAGGCTTAGTTCACTCCTAAGACTTTCTGCTCAGCCAACTGCCAAGACTTCCTGCTCAGCCAACTGCCAAGACTTCCTGCTCAGCCAACTGCTAAGACTTCCTAGAGTATACTGATCAACTGATCACTCTAGTTCCTTACAACTTAATGTAATCAATTCAAGAGTTTACAAATGCTTCTTAAAAGCGATAATCACAACTGTGATATTTCTCTTACAATTTAAGCTTAATCTCACTAAGATATTACAACAGCAATGTAGTGAGCTTTGATGAAGATGAAGATTCTGAGTTTAGATTTGAACAGCGTTTCAGCAAGTTTGATATAAGTTGATTTTGTGCAGAATCGTTAACCTTGCTTCTCATCAGAACTTCATATTTATAGGCGTTGAGAAGATGACCGTTGAATGCATTTAATGCTTTGCGTGTTCCGTACAGCTTTGCATTTAATGTTATACGCTTTTGTCAACTACCTCGAGCCTTGTTCACGCTGTGTCTACTGACGTAGCCTTTAGTAGCTTTAACGTTCCTTTTGTCAGTCAGCGTAGTCTGCCACGTGTACTTCCTTCTGATCTGATGTTTGTGAATACGACGTTTGAATATCATCAGAGTCAAACAGCTTGGTGCATAGCATCTTCTGATCTTCTGACCTTGAAGTGCTTCTGAGCGTGATACCATCTTCTGATCTTCAGTGCTTCTGATCTCATGTTCTTCTGATGCTTCCATAGACCCATGTTCTGATTCTGCTTCGACCATCTTCTGATGTCTTGCCAGACCATGTTCTGATGTTGCATGCTGAACCATTTGAGACACAACTTCTGAGCGCTGAATTATGCGTACTCTTTATATATTTCCTGAAAGGGAAATTGCATTGGATTAGAGTACCATATTATCTTAAGCAAAATTCATATTATTGTTATCATCAAAACTAAGATAATTGATAAGAACAAATCTTGTTCTAACAACTAGGCGGGGGTTGATTGCTAACCCTTCCCGCGTGCCTTCCATGAGGACTTAACGGAGTGCCACATAGGACTTATTACACCGTGACTCCCTGCCGCAAAGCACAAATATAAACACACCAACAAAAACAGAGCCTCTTTCGAGGACTTGGCCAGATGCATGTCTAGGTCCTACTTCTCATGTTGTTGGATGATGCGGTAAAGCGATAAAGTGCGAGAGAAATAAAATGAAACGGGATCAATACCAAACGGATGATGATCCGTAAACTAAAGCGAAGCAAAGCGAAGGAAGTAGAATCCCGCAAGCGAGCTAGCAAAGCAAAAACAAATAGTCAGCACACCGATTAGCCACAAAAGCGCACAACGATCAACGTATGCATCAAGCATGATCACAATACACCTGCAAGAGGAACAAGCAAACCAAACAAGCAGATATAAAGTAATAGTGATCGTGTCTCCCGGATGAGAACACGATACGAGTGAATAGGATTGTGTCCGCAAGTGAAGCGGAACACTCGGGTAATAATCGTCAATCGGTGACTATCCAAAGGCCTTGCACACTAGCACACAAGTTAGAGATAACAAGCATCGCAATCGGAATTGCGTTATTACCATAAAACGAAAGGAAATCGACAAGTAAGGTAAACATGAAATGGATAATGAAACATCAAAGAGAAATCAAACATGGATGATCTACAAATTAATGAAAACAAAACATCTAGCAAGATAGTACGTCTCATAAGCTTTCCGACGATATAAAGAACGTGCAAATCGGAGCTACGAGTAAAAAGTTATGTAAGATTGAAGTTATAAAAGAAAAACACAAAAATACACACAGGAACCGGTTCCTGCATAGGACAACCCGGTTCCCCATATAAAAAACCAGAGAAGCAACATTTCAGAAAACTGGGAACCGGTTCCCACCTAGGGACAACCCGGTTCCTAGTACTAAAAACCAGAGACAGAAAACTGGGAACCGGTTCCCACCTAGGGACAACCCGGTTCCTAGTACTAAAACACAGAACCAACAACATTTCAAACAGCTGGGAACCGGTTCCCACCTAGGGACAACCCGGTTCCTAGTGCAAAAACACAGGGGGGAAAACAACGCAGGAACCGGTTCCCACCTAGGGACAACCCGGTTCCTGGTACAAAAACACAGAGAACCAGCAATTTTGGATTGAGTGGGAACCGGTTCCCGCCTGGGACAACCCGGTTCCTGGCGTAGCAAAACAGGTTTTTATGCATTTTTAAGGCTCCGGAGCCATTCGCACTCAATCCAAAACCGTTCCAACTTGAAATTAGAGCAAACAAACATTGAAAATTCATGCTATACGTAAATCCGCGAATCAAGTGAGTCACATATCAATAAACATGCTAAGTGCGACGCGTCAAGCAAGGCAAATATTAAGCAAAAGCACTACACATGCATTTGTGCAAACACTTTGAGTGCGACACAAGTAACATACATGAACATCAACAATTAAGCACACAAAATCATCCAATAATCACGGATTCGAACACGAATATCACAATTCATCATCAACGAGCAACAATTATATGCAATCAACATAAAATCCAAACACAATTCACATGAACACGACAAATTCGAACAAAGTATGAACAAATTCACCGATCAATCATCATCAATTATCAATTAATCAAGAACAAGAGGTAGATCTAGATCCGAATTCACATAATAATCAACAATTAAGCACTTAATTCGAGATCCGAAAGCTTACCGAATGAAGATCTAACCGAAGCGCGAACACGAACACGATGCGAACGCGAACACGACACGAACGCGACACGAACTCGAACGAAATCCGGAGGGAGAGAGAGAGTGGCGCGCAAATCTATGTGGAGAGAGGAAGAGAAATTCGAACTTCGATCTTGATTCTTTAATCCATGTTCTTGATCTTGATGAAGATTGATGAATCTTGATGAAAGTTTTATGTGATTTGTGGTTTTGATCTATGAAAATTGAGAGAGAATTGAGAGAAAGTGTTTGTGATAAATTGGTGAATTGAAATTGTGAGCTTCCCCTTTTGATTTGTGAAGAGCAAAATGTTTATATATTGTCAACGCGAAATGTCCAAATTGCCCTCGGTGCGTCTTATTTTGGCTCGTTTTTAAGGAAACTCGGTTCGGCTCTGAATTCCGAAACGAAACCAATACCATTGTGAAGATGACCAAATTCTTGACTCGTCGCCGCGAGAATCGTCTCAATCCGATAAGCGGTGAAGAAATTATGCGCGTTTGAATGACGAGAAACGCCAATTCATCTGGTGCGACTGTGCAGAATTTTGTGAGTACCGCTCAAAGAACTCGATGAAACCCTATCTTTGGCTCAGAATATGAACATGCATGTGTGACGAAGAATCGAAGCTAACGAAATTTCTGAGAAAATGCCGCCGGAATGGACTTCATACGATAAAAATCGAAGAAGTTATGAATTTTCAAACTCGGCACGACATACTCGAAAACACACTTTTTACCGAAAAGACGCGACAATTCTTAAAATTCTGGGAATTTTCCGTGCATAATTGGCCTTCGGTCCGAACATATGAAATCTTGGTAATGATGGTACGGAGCTCCAGTTAAATTTTCAAGTGAATCCGACGAGCGGATTAGGAGATATGAATTTTCTGAGGTCCGAAACCCTACATTCAGCATTGTTTTTCACTATGAAACCTCAAGTAATTTGCAAATCTGGCAACCTTCCTCAAAGAATTGGCTTCCGAGCCGAACACGAAAGTTGTAGATATCGTCGAAACAGTCAAGACAACGCGGGAACTTAGCTCATATCACCTTCCAAATATGACTTGCGAATTTTCTCGTATTTCCACTGTTTAAACCATTTTTCACGCCTTTCTTCTTAAACCCATGAAAACTCTTTATTATTTTTCTTCAATTTTTGAATGACGAATAAACGTCATTATTAACTTATAGCTCAAATAAAGAGGGAAAATTTTGGGGTGCAACAGCTGCCCCTATTCAAACTTCTTGAACCTGGCGAGTGAGAAACGAAAGTTTCGAACCGTTGAGGTGGAAGGAGATTGAATACCAGAATGAACTCGAAAATTTGCGCTCTTGATCAATAGAAGATTCCGTCTTGTAACAATAAGGAATGTACCACCCCGCAGGCGAGGAGAAAAAACTTCGATTGATCTGGATAATAAATATGCTCCAACTTGTGATAAGAAGGAACGGGCACCCACAGGCAGGGGAAACACTTCAAATGATCTGGGCATCAAGAGAAGGAACATCTCGACTGATCTGAGTATCAGACGTAGCAAATGTCTCCGAACTTGCATCGGGATAGATGTCTTAAATCGATCTAGGAATCGAAGGAGATACGCCGGTTGATCTGGGCATCAACGGGTAATAGGTATCTCTGATCTGGGAATCATGATCTGGGAATCTGGGCAGACATCTCTTCTGATGCAATTAAATCATCAGGTAGATATTCCTACTAATCTGGGAATTAGCGGCTAGCTCCTTCGTAAGACCACGGGGATCCGGAGGCGGTTCCTTCAACTGAACTGGAAATCAGGATAGGAACAATATCTCTTCCGAACTGTGTACGCCGGGGAAAGAATGCCTTTAAACTGATCTGGACATGATGCCAGAAAATAAGTAGGACAATCTTCATCTGAAAGACAAAGTCGATCAGGCAAACATCTCCATCTGATCTGACGATATCAGTGGCTTGCTCCTTCGTAAGATCTTGGGAGATCCGGAGGCGGTTCCTTCAACTAATCTGAATCTGAATATTAGGATAGGAACAGATGTTTCTTCCGAACTGTGTACGCCGGGTAAAGAAAACGTCCTCAACTGATGGTTAGGCATCAGGACTGGGCAAACGAATTTCTTCTTCTGAACGAACTAAATCGTCAGGGAGTAGATATTTCCGACTGATCTGATGTATCAGAGGGCTTGCTCCTTCGGAAGATCTATAGAGATCCGGAGGCGGTTCCTTCAACTGAGCTAGATATCAGGATAGGAACAAATATCTTCCACCGATCTGGGGGCATCGGGAATAGGAATGTCTTTGAACTGATCTGAGCTATGCCAGAAAATAAGTAGAACAATCCTCTTCTGATTCAAAACATCAGGATAAGCGCCTGTAATGACTAGGCGAATATTGCTCTCTAGGGAGCATTTGAATCAAGATAACTTTCCTGCAGAAAGAAACATGTATGATATGATTTATGCATGATGCATGTATGAATGTGTACGGAATAGTGTTCCCAAGAAGGAAGACGCTACACGCTTAAAGAATGCAATGCGAATGATGCATGATTCGGACGTTGCTTAGGGAGGCAACGGATGAGCACTGAATTGCTGAAGAAGTCCTGGAGAGAGAGTACGGAACTCTGCGGGGAGGACAAGATGAGTGACCAGGGGTCACAAACTGCGAGCTGGCAAAGATGGACCAGAAATCTGCTGGTGATGATCAAATTTGGATGCGAGCTCTGTTTGGGGAATAAACCCTGCTTGGGGGTACCCGGGCAACTTCATTGGAGAAGCAAAATCTCGACATTCTGGGGATATGGAGATAAGAGCCAGTCATGGGGATAACTCTGATGGGGAGTGACCAACTTGCTTGTGTAGAATGCATTCCACTGGGGAAGTCCTTGAAGGAAAACAGATTCTGCTGAGGATGCATGTGAATCTTTGCTGAGGAAAGAAAACTCAGTGGGGAAGATGAATACTTCTGCAAAGCGAGCTGCTGGGGATATGAGAGATCCGCTGGGGATAAGGAACTTAGCATAAGAACCTTTTGTTAAGGCAATTCCGCTAGGGAATAAGATGACTCTCCTGGGGAAAACAGGTCAATCTGTTGGGAGAGCAACGCTCTACTGGGGAGAATGAGGAACTCGGTCAAGGAACCTCATTAAGAGCTTGCCGGGGAATCAGATACCATCCAATCAAGACTCAACTGGGGAGAAGACATTCCGCCGGGGAATAAGGCTTCTGGAACATAGAGAATGCATCAAGATGTGCTTTGATGGGGAGATGAGAATCTTGGAACAAAGAAAATCTCATCCAGATATACTCAGCCGGGGAATGAGAATCTCTCATTAGGATGCACTCGGCTGGGGAGTGAGAATCTCTCATAGCTATGTCTGTCAATATGCTGATGCGAAGCGCTTGCAAGGACGTACCTGCGAGACAAACAAGTGAAAAATGCCCCAGGATATAGCATGGCCTCCTGGCCTACCATCCTGGTCACACAAGACTTTGAAGTACTTTCAAAGATTTTATCATTTATAATCATGTATTGTAAAAGCAATGCAGTTTTCATATGCAAAGTTTAGCACAAACCCAGGACGTTTTATGCAAACAAAACAGTAAAAGAAAACGGCTATTTAAGATAAAGAGATTTTTATTAATTGCAACAGAATGCTCGTAAAAGAGCGAACACATTTCAGAAGTAGTTCCTAGTAAGAGGTAACCACGCATTTATTGAGTACAAGAGAAATGGCAATGTGAAACGGATATCCATTGGTTTCGATCCCGCTACCACTTTTATAACCTTGACGTTCTCATCTCCTTGCTTTGGAAGACCGTACTCATTAGGATTGATCACTGCCTGATCTGATAATGTCACCAAACTTGTGGACCCGACGGGGTTTGTGAGAGCCTTTAGGGATTTGAGCTGCCAGGTGCAAACTCAAGAACACAGAGTCTTGCTTATCCCTCGGTCGGGAGCCCTAAACAAAGTGATTAGAATTTGTGAATGCTTTAGGGATTTGAGCTGCCAGGTGCAAACTCAAGATCACGGAGTCTTGCTTATCCCTCGGTCGGGAGCCCTAAGCATGTATGAAGAGCGATTGCCAAGGTGGCATGCAAGATGTAGTCATTCGCTTTTGTCCCTTTTTTTGCCTAAGTCGCCCTTTCGGGTTTTCAACTTAGCGGGTATATTCGTTTCTTTTTCATTCTTTTGCCTGATTCATTTTCTTTTCTTTTCTTTCTTCTTTTTTTTCTCTTCCTTTTTTTTCTTTTTCCTTTTCTTTTTCCTTTTCTTTTTTCTTTTTTTTTTATCAGGTCTATGCGAAGTATTTTTTGACTACATCCGCGTTCACAGGGTGCGGAAAGTTCTCGCCATCCATCGTTGCAAGCATCATGGCACCGCCAGAAAACACTTTCTGCACAACAAAGGGGCCTTCATACGTCGGAGTCCACTTGCCTCGAGGATCACCTTGAGGAAGAATGATTCTTTTGAGCACCAGATCACCTGGTTTGTAGCTTTGGGGTCGCACCCGCTTGTCAAAAGCTTTTCTCATCTTCTTTTGGTACACCTGACCATGACCAATAGCTGCCAAACGCTTCTCATCAATGAGGTTCAACTGATCCATTCGATTCTGTACCCATTCTGACTCGTCAAGCTCGACGTCTTTCATAATCCTCAGGGAAGGGATCTCAACTTCAACAGGCAGTACTGCTTCCATACCATAAACAAGCGAGAAAGGAGTTGCCCCAGTCGATGTACGCACAGAGGTACGATAACCATGCAAAGCAAAAGGTAGCATCTCGTGCCAATCTCGGTAGGTCACTATTATCTTCTGCACAATCTTCTTAATGTTCTTATTGGCCGCTTCAACAGCGCCATTCATCTTTGGACGATACGGAGAAGAATTGTGATGCTTAATCTTGAAGGACTCACAAAGCTCCTTCATCAACTTGTTATTGAGATTCGATCCATTGTCAGTAATGATCTTCTCAGGAATCCCATAACGACAGATTATGTTGTGCTTGATAAAACGAGTAATCACTTGCTTGGTAACATTCGCATAAGATGCGGCTTCAACCCACTTGGTGAAGTAATCGATGGCCACCAAAATGAAACGATGTCCATTAGAAGCAGTAGGTTTAATCTCTCCAATCATATCAATGCCCCACATTGCAAAAGGCCACGGAGAAGTCAAAACATTCAAAGGCACAGGCGGCACGTGCACTTTATCAGCATAGATCTGGCACTTGTGACAAATTCTGACATGGTTATGACAATCAGTTTCCATAGTGGACCAATAGTAACCAGCCCTCAAGATCTTCTTAGCCATTGTATGCCCACTTGAATGGGTACCAAACTCACCTTCGTGCATTTCCTCTATAATTTTCGAAGCTTCTTCCTTAACAACACATCGGAGCAACACACCGTCATGATGCCTCTTATACAATACACCACCGTTGAGGTAAAACTTAGCTGCAAACCTTCTCAGAAACTTCTTATCAGTCACCGACGCTTCGGGGGGATACTCTTGAGTTTCGAGGAACTTTTTGATATCATGATACCAGGGATTACCATCCAATTCGACATCAGCCTCGAAGCAAAATGCTGGCTCATCCAACCTGTTAATGGTGATGTTAGGCGCCTCATTGGCCCATTTCACTTTGAACATGGAAGCCAAAGTAGCGAGAGAATCAGCAAGATTATTCTCTTCTCTAGAAATATGCTCAAATGTGATCTCCTCAAAGTATGGAATGAGTCTCATCACATGTTCCCTGTACGGAATCAGATTCTGATGGCGAGTTTCCCAATCTCCATTAATCTGGCTAATGACAAGATTGGAATCCCCATAAACTTTCAAGTACTTGATTCGCAAATCGATCGCAGCTTCGATACCATAGATGCAAGCTTCATACTCAGCCATATTATTCGTGCAATCAAAACAGATTCTGGCTGTAAATGGAATATGAAAACCTGAAGGAGAAGTAATCACAGCTCCAACACCATTCCCGAGTGCATTAGAGGCACCATCGAACACGAGCGTCCATCGCGGTCCTGGTTCGGGTCCTTCCTCTGGTCCAGGAATGTTACAATCTCTGATATACAGGACATCCTCATCGGGAAATTCAAACTTCATCGGTTCATAATCTTCGACCGGCTGATGCGCAAGATAATCCGCCAACACACTACCTTTGATGGCTTTCTGGGTAGTATATTGGATATCATATTCAGTCAAAATCATTTGCCACCTGGCTACTCTTCCGGAAAGAGCGGGCTTCTCAAAAACATACTTGATAGGATCCATCTTGGAAATCAATAAAGTGGTGTGAACCAACATATACTGCCTCAGCCGGCGAGCAGCCCACACCAAAGCACATAAAGTTTTCTCGAGCAGTGAGTGTCGGGATTCACAGTCGGTAAACTTTTTGCTAAGGTAGTATATTGCATGCTCTTTTCGGCCATACTCGTCATGTTGACCCAGCACACATCCCATTGAATTTTCAAGAACTGTGAGGTACATAATCAAAGGCCTTCCTGGAACTGGAGGCATTAGTATCGGAGGTTCCTGCAGATATTCTTTCACTTTTTCAAATGCTTTTTGACAATCATTATTCCACCTGGCCGTCTGATCTTTTCTTAGTAATTTGAATATTGGTTCACAAGTGGCCGTAAGATGAGAGATGAATCTAGCAATGTAGTTCAATCTCCCTAAGAAACCACGAACCTCTTTTTCTGTTCTCGGCTCAGGCATCTCTTGTATAGCTTTTATTTTCGCAGGATCGACCTCAATACCTTTTCCACTAACAACAAAACCCAACAGTTTTCCGGATCGCACTCCGAAAGTGCATTTGTTTGGATTCAACCTCAGTCTGAATTCCCGAAGCCTTTCAAACAATTTCTGCAAATGAACCAAGTGCTCTTCTTCAGTGTGAGACTTTGCAATCATGTCGTCAACATACACTTCAATCTCTTTGTGAATCATGTCGTGAAAAAAAGTCACCATGGCGCGCTGATACGTTGCCCCTGCGTTTTTCAACCCAAAAGGCATGACTTTGTAGCAGAAAGTTCCCCACGGTGTGATAAACGTTGTTTTCTCCATGTCTTCTGGTGCCATCTTGATCTGATTGTACCCAGAGAAGCCATCCATGAAGGAAAACACTTTAAAAGGAGCAGTATTATCGACCAGCACATCAATGTGGGGAAGAGGAAAATCATCTTTCAGACTCGCCCTATTCAGATCTCTGTAGTCAACACACATCCTGACCTTTCCGTCCTTCTTAGGCACATGAACAATATTCGCAACCCACGGCGGGTAATTCACAACTTGCAGAAAGCCAGCATCAAACTGTTTCTCAACCTCTTTCTTAATCTTTTCAGACATATCTGGGCAAGTCCTTCGAAGCTTTTGCTTGACAGGAGGACTATCTTTTTTGAGAGTTAGACGGTGTACCACAATATTTGTATCAAGACCTGGCATATCCTCATAGGACCAAGCAAAGATATCCGCATACTCTTTCAACATATCAATAAGCTTCTGCTTCACACTGTTCTCAAGCGCAGCCCCTATCTTGACTTCTCGGACTTGCTCTTTAGTACCAACATTTACCATCTCGATTACCTCTTGATGCGGCTGAATCGCTTTCTCTTCCTGTTTCAACAATCTGGCCAACTCATCGGGGAGATCACAATCTTCATAAGCTTCCTCCTCGGCTTGGTAGATCGGATTGTCAAAATCATAATGAGCAATAGCGGAACTGTTACCAATGGAATCCGTGGTAGTGGAACATCTGCATGATTGATGTTTTTATTTTAGTTTTATTTTTATTAAGATATGTGCAAGTGTGTGCAAAAACATTGCCATTTAAAGGAAAAAGTTAAAAAGAAAGACAAAGAGCAAAACATTTGAATGCAAAAACGTCCTTTTATTTCATAATTAACTTTGAAAAATGCGAACTGCATGGCCCTACAAATGATTCACTACGCCTTGGGCAGAACGTAGGAATTATGTCATGATAAGAAAAGTAAAAACAAGGAATTTACTCCTGAGCTTGTGTAACTTGGATGACACCTTCGATTGTCCAGTTGCAAGGCATCTCTCCAGGAATACTTGGACGAATCCAGCTATCAAAATCACAAACACTATCCACCTCCTCACCATCGACAATGGCATGGACCTGACCGTTTTGAATGACACCTCCACTCACAAACTTGATCGGGCTAAGGACACTAGACTTGGGCGATGCATTCTGCCTTCCAGGATTGAAACCGAGACCATTCTTGTCAAATTTGGGACGCACGTCAATTACTTGCCCCCAACCTTCCACTCTTCCAGTTTCAACGACCACCTGAGCATCTTTCAGGGAAGACATAACCGTTTCTTGCTTTGTTACCTCATAAGGAGGAGTTCTCACAGCGTTCACAGCCTCAAACGCTTGGAAAGGCGTCTCATGTATTTCACCTTCGATCTCCACGTATCGGAAAGAGGACAAGTGACTCACAATATAATCTTCTTCACCACAAACTGTCACCACTTTACCGTCAACCGGATATTTCAACTTCTGATGAAGAGTGGATGTCACAGCGCTAGCCTTGTGAATCCACGGTCGTCCCAACAAACAACAGTAAGCAGGTTGAATGTCCATCACATAAAAGGTTGTAGTAAAGGTCTGAGGGCCAACCTGAATTGGTAGATGTACCTCTCCGAACACAGACCTCCTTGAACCGTCAAAGGCGCGCACTACCAACTCACTAGGCCTTAACTCCACACCGGCATAGTCAATTCGCATGAGAGCTGATTTGGGAAGTACATTCAAAGAAGACCCAGTATCGACCAGAACACGGGACAGAGTCGTCCCCTTACACTCAATCGAAATATGCAAAGCCTTGTTATGGTTTCTCCCTTCTGGAGGAAGATCACGATCAGTAAATCCCAAACCATTCCCAGCGGAGATATTATTGGCTACCGCCTCTAGCTGATTCATTGATATTTCATGCGGGACGTAAGCACCATTCAGAATTCTTAAGAGTGCATCTCTATGACCTTCTGAGCACATTAACAGTTGCAGGATGGAAATCTTTGACTGGGTCTGACCCAACTGCTCAACAACTTTGTAATCAGACTTCCTGATGATTCTCAACAACTCTTCCACATCCTTGGAAGGCACAGCACTATCAGGTACCCCATTCTGAGTCGGAGAATTTTGGCGAAGTCACATGGAATTTTGTAAGTGCTTTAGGGATTCGAGCAATGCAAATGGTGCAATGCTCAAGATAGACAATGTCTTGCTTATCCCTCGTTCGGGAGCCCCAAGCAACTTCAAAGACTTGCAGATCCTAACATCACGACCAGGTGCTCCAGAATAGAACTCACACCTAGTGTCCTCGTCATCAAATAGAGAACCTGTAGACATCCACACAGTACGGAGCTTAACTAGTTGCAAATAAAGCAAGCATGGAAGCAAATGAGCATAAGACAAGTCTTCAAAAAGAACCCCAAACTGAGCTTTCATCTTGGTCACCCCACAAAGTTGTTCCATGAATGATCTTTGAACACACAATAAGAACAAATTAAGTCTCTGAGTCTTGTGAGAATACCAAGTCTGAATAAGAGATCCTCAATCCTGAACACCTGTTATGCATGAAATGTATGAGATGCATGATATGCGTGCAGTGCCATGTTCATTCGACTTCCAAGGAATCCTCGTGTTTTGATTTTTAGCGAGTAAGAGATGGAAAAGCTTAACACGAGGCTTAAAGATATGATTCCTTGGAAATGAAAGGAACATGTATGCTAGTTATTTTTTTGTACATCATTTTTTGGAAAGTAAATATGCAATGATGCAAGATGGTGGGACTTGTTGCCGCCCACCAGGCATTCTGGACTGCCGGTAACGCACATAGTACAGAGCCAAAGGTTCGGCCCCCAAATGGTATACCACACGGAACATAGAATGTCAATCCACGGAACCAAAGCCCATAGTCAATAACACACTGGAATGGAACACAGATTACCACTCGAACAAGAACCATAGTACCCCACGAACAGGAACCAATAGTACACTCGAACAAGAACAGCGGTAACCCACGAACAAGAACAGCGGTAACCCACGAACGAGAACAGCGGTCACCAACAATGTACCTGTTAATGTGATCATTGATTCCCGCCCCACTCACGGGTAAAATCTAGGCCAAGGTAAGGTCATGAAACGCAGTATACGGTCCGCCCGAAGGTAAGCATCATCACAGCGCGTAAGCGGGTGACGATAATACCTCCGTTTGAAACCACTACTCTGCTCATGGTCACATAATCCATCCCGAGACGTACACCTCGAGACAAACCATGCTCCCACTCTATCCTAGGGTTCCTATGGTTCACACATAGCCTGGGTATTGGGCCTTTTACCTCTTGTAACACCCACCCAACAAACAGAGATCCAGACAGTCCAGAATATGATGCAGAAATGTAAAAGCGCACATAGAATGCAATGCAAACAGATATATATGCAAAGCAGTAAAAACACCCAAAGATAAACACGCAAGCGCTAGGATCGACTCGCTGAGTCCGGACCAGCAACAGGTCGAGACGTCCCCAGCAGAGTCGCCAGCTGTCGCTACCGCGAAAATTAACAGGGTCGCCACTAACATATTTATCCTGAAAAGGAAGGGAATGCCAGCAAACCACAAAACAAAACAACGGTCTCACGACCAGAGAAGAGGGTAAGGGAGTCGGTTATGCGAGGGGAAGGTATTAGCACCCCTCGCGCCCATCGTACTCGATGGTATCCACGCCTGTGTCTAAACCTATGGGTGTGTAAGCAAAATGCGCTAATCTGGACTAAAATGAATGCAGAATGTAGGGAAAAGAAAGAGTTATACTCGCACGGGCCCTACCCCGCTGCCTACGTATCCGTTTTGCGGAATCAGAGGTACCGTAGCTCGGCTAACTAATTTTTGTTTGTTTTGTGTTTTTTAGGTGAACGAGTTACATTCACACTCCGCTGCTCGACCTTTGGAGGCTTATGCTTGGGAATGGAGTGGAAATAACAAGCTCTTAAGAAAAGAAAATCAAAGAGTGTGGTTTGTGTTTTAAAGAATGCATGAGGAAAACCTAAGCTAAGGGGGGAAAGCTTGCTACCTAATGTTATCATACAAAGGGTACAAGTCTAAACTAAACTAACAACCTACGAGGGAAAAGGGAAGCAAACAAAAATATCACACAAACGAGCATCCGCTCGTAAAGCAAACAAACCAACGGTACTGACCGAATGGTAGAAAAGCGGTCCCGCCATAGCCAAGGGGAGCAACTCAACCCAAGTCAACCAAGCATTAGACCTCGCGAAAATGATCGGGCCATAGACAAGAGGGCGGACCCCTCTCAGCAACCAAGCCGTCACGGATCGTAAAGGAAAACGGTGCGTGCGTACACTGAGCATCAACGTCGAGCGACGCGAGCTATAAGAAAGGCGGGGGTCCGACTACATGAACCCTTTTCCTGACATACTCGATAACAAGATCTTGTGCAGGTTCAGAAGCGAGCAACGCGAAGCGTGCGCTGTTGAAAGTATTTGTGGGTAAATATTTTCGGTAATATATCGTATCCACAGGGATTGGTTAATATCACTGCCGTTCTATAGTTGTTTATTTTGAGTTAAGAAATTTGGTTTGGTTTGTTTTATACTAATAATAATATCAAAAGCAAATAATAAAATAAAAGCAAGTAAAGGACTTTGTGTTAACAATTAAAGAAAGATGTTGAGTCTTTAGGGTTCATCAACCTAATCCTATACAATTATCAATTAATTCTCAATAGAACAATCCTTTGAATCATTATCTTCACTTATCCTCAAATAAGATTCCATGTCTGCAAATCAAATTAGATAACTTTTACCGGTATGAGATTCGATCTCTCCAAATCACAATAACGATAATAGTAATTAAGAACGATAATTATGAAAACCCAATTACAATTCCATCTCTGCAAATTGCAATTGAATCAATATAGTAACCTAGGGCAAAAGTTAAATCCTTTCTTTCGATCAAAGATTCAACAATGATGTAAATTAAAAGCAAGGTTTCTTATTGATAATAAACTCAAACAATTGTTCACAGGAATTAATCAATGGTAATGTATATTCATAGGTTAACTACTACCTTAGACTCAACAAGAGGGATTTAGCTCTCCATAGACATGAAGAACATACAAAGATTAATGGAAGACTTTATCTTCATCAAAGGAATGTCTTCGCTTGATAGAGAATTGGTCTTCAATTGATGATTATGGCTGCACCTTCAGATTGCTCTCCCAATTTCGCTCTTCACAAAAGTCCCTTTTTCTCTTGGAAGCTAGGGCTTTTAAATAGAAGTTTTGGGCTTTTAACGCCGAGGCCGCGGCGCGGCAACGGGCTGGCGCGGCGCGCTTCAAAACAGAGATGTTTCCGCGGCGCGCTCTAGGACTCTCGCGGCGCGCTCTTTGCAATTTCCATCCTTTTCTTCTGCCTTTGAGACTTCCAGCTCTCTTTCCTCCTCATGTTCTTCTCAAGCTTCAATTCAGCTCTAAACCTGCAACAATAACACCCACAAGTGATTCGATTTGCTTTACGCACGAACTAAACTTGTTCAGTTCAATTCTTAATAAAAACCTATGGATTCATCACATTTTTGCATTGGTTTAGAGAAGAAATCACTTATATTAACACATGAATTTACCATTAATTTACTCCTAACAAACTCTCCCCAACTTAGAGTTTTGTTTGTCCCTAAACAAAATTACTTACCTCCAGCAAAGTTTACCGACAATCAAGCAACAAGTTTTTCAAAAAGTTTTTCTCAAGTGGTTCAATCCAGTAACCAAGTCAAATACTCTTCTTCTACCTGCAAACTCAGAACATCCACATGAAACAAACGTTGAAAGCAAATTACCTCCAGAAGTTCAAAACACTACACAATTGCTTGAACCAGCACTAATCACTCTTATCAGAAAATATGATGACTCAAAGAGGGGTTAAACACTCATCCATACAATTAAATCAACAAAAATCCATATCATACGTTTACCGAATTGCTAGCATCAAGTCCTGTGAAATCTGAGAATCAGAAGGTCTTTCTCGGGTTGTAATGCGGTTTAGATTCAAAGAAAAGAAGATAATCAAGGGTTGTTCCTAATCTAGGGAAGCATCCAAATCATAACTCATTCCTTCTTTTCTATACTTTAATTCTCTCACCCGTTCATCCTTTTCCATTCGTAGCTTGGTTTTTCTCTCTCACTTTTTTTTTTCAACAACTCTTATATTCAAACGTTGTTCTTTTTCCATCAATTTTCTCTTTTTTTTTTTTCAAGCTACGAATTCTTTAGCCTTTCACCAATTACCATAAGTACTTACTCTTCTTTTGAATGTGACTCTCCCCAACTTGGAGATCAACCTGTATTCAGATTATATGAATGCTCCCCTACTTTCTAAAAAGGTCAAAGAGAAAACACATCACCAAATTTTATGGTTGATGGTCCAGAACAAAACTTTTTATTGAGATCAAACTCACCAGGTATTTCCTTGGTGCATATTATGATACTTACCTTGACCTCAGGCTCAAAGAATGGTTAGCAAAGGATCACACTCTCACAGAAGAAGATAATTTTTACGGTGGAGTCGGCTCAAAGAACTCTCAAATTCAAACAATTGCCTAAATCACTTCCACAGATTTCCACAAACGATGCAGCAAATGGTTTAGCATGATACAAACAAGTCCAAAATAATTGATGGTCTCCTGCATATAGTAAACAATGGAAAGCTTTCCTCACAATGGTTAAGGCTAAACCAATCCAATACAATAGTGTACCATAAAGAACTTCTGTTAAGAATTTACTAACAACCTAAATTTCATGCACACATTAGGAGTTTGAGTTCAAAAATTCATACCTGCTTTGTCACTTTATTTGAAAAAGAAAGTGAAACTCAAAAATTTTGAACATTCACTTACTACCACTTTCATACATGTTGCTTCATTGTTGATACTTTGCTTGAGATTCTCACTTTGTTATGGGACTACTTACTCTAACTGGGAGTACATAATTAAAAAAAACAGAAAATTTGAACAATTCAAAAATAACTAGCTCCACCCCCCAAACTTGAACTAAACATTGACCTCAATGTTTCGTAACAAGTCCGAGAGGGTGACTTACAGAGAGTAACGCAATATCAATTGCTGCCTCCTAGCTTTCACCAGACGGGTTCCCTGATTATTTCCTGAAATAAAAATAAACATAACAAAATAAAACATTAGAAGCGTGGTTTGCCTCCCACGAAGCGCTTCGTTTAACGTCGCATGGCTCGACGGTTCATGGTTGAATCATCAACCAATGTCTCTTTTCCTTGGTACTTTTCTTACCAATGTGAAGCCCCAAAAGTATTTCATGTTTGCTTGTTTGGTTTCTTCATCCTTAATTCTTACCACTTCAACTCGCGATATTTCTTCCTTCATTTGTTTTTTCCTCTCCTCAAAAGAGATAACCTCCTTATCCGTTAATTTCTTCTTCTGTGAGAACCTATCCTTAATGAATTTGATACATTTTGGCTTTAACTCCAAACCTTCTAAAAATGGGATGGTGATTTGCAAACGGCTAAACGTTTCCATTGGTCGAAAGCAATGACTCTCCTTCCCTTCTTTATTAGGAACTAGTGGAGGAAGTAATTCCAATGAGAGTTTATGCTCATTTGCATTACTACTCTTCTTCAACTCTAAGTCCATCATATTCTCTTTTGAAAAAGTTTCAGCTTTTGAAGTTTCTAACTCATTCAGGACTTCTTTGATTATATCCTCCTTTTTTGTTCCTTCGACTAACACATCATCTACTTTTTTTGGAGATCTTGGATAAGGTAGCTTCATTGAGAGCTCATACTCAACTTCTATATTTTTCTTGATGTTTACATACTCTATGTTATCCTTTTCAACAACATCTTCCTTGTCATCAACTTCCTCCTCCACTCTCTTCTTTCCAACATCCTCACCAATCACTTTTACACTCCTTATAGAAGTAGCATTGCAAGTTTCTACATAAGTCGTAGGGTTTTGAAAAGTTGAGACTTGACTTACGTTTTGCTCGGTGAAGAATTTGGTAAGTTGAATATCTTGCGTTTCCCGGTTTTGTTGAATGGTTAAAGAGAATTGCATGAATTCATTCATGGTTTCCTCTAACTCAGATGGTTCACTTTGATAACCTTGGTTATAATGTGAAAGCCCTTGTTGTTGATTTGTCATTGACATTTGTATGAACTGATTCATGGTCTCTTCCAACTTAGATTGTCCTCCTTGTTGTTGTGGCGACGGTTGAGTGTAAGGTTGAAAGGCTTGTTGTTGATATTCATGGTTGGCCATATGATACTCCATCGTATCTTCCGGTGTGCCCCATCCGCTATCATAAAACTCACTAACTTGAGGTGTGAACTGTGACACACTTTGAATGAGATACTCCATTTGTTGAAATAGGATCTCGTTTTGAGCATGAATCGCAGCATTTATATTTGGGTCGAACATGTCGACAAAGAAAATTCTACAAAACTAGCAAACAAGTGAAATAACAGGATAAAAAAAATTATAATAATAAAAATAAAATTAAAAGAAATAAAAATTAAAATTAAAAGATTATTGAAATAACAAAATCTAAAATAAACTAACTAACTAAAATTCTAAAATAAAGGAACTAAACTAAAAATCTAAAATAAAGGAATTAAACTAAAAAATCTAAAATTAAGTAAATAACTCAAAATAATACGACTATTGCAATGCGTGCAATATTGACACCAATCCCCGGCAACGGCGCCAATTTGTTGAAAGTATTTGTGGGTAAATATTTTCGGTAATATATCGTATCCACAGGGATTGGTTAATATCACTGCCGTTCTATAGTTGTTTATTTTGAGTTAAGAAATTTGGTTTGGTTTGTTTTATACTAATAATAATATCAAAAGCAAATAATAAAATAAAAGCAAGTAAAGGACTTTGTGTTAACAATTAAAGAAAGATGTTGAGTCTTTAGGGTTCATCAACCTAATCCTATACACTTATCAATTAATTCTCAATAGAACAATCCTTTGAATCATTATCTTCACTTATCCTCAAATAAGATTCCATGTCTGCAAATCAAATTAGATAACTTTTACCGGTATGAGATTCGATCTCTCCAAATTACAATAACGATAATAGTAATTAAGAACGATAATTATGAAAACCCAATTACAATTCCATCTCTGCAAATTGCAATTGAATCAATATAGTAACCTAGGGCAAAAGTTAAATCCTTTCTTTCGATCAAAGATTCAACAATGATGTAAATTAAAAGCAAGGTTTCTTATTGATAATAAACTCAAACAATTGTTCACAGGAATTAATCAATGGTAATGTATATTCATAGGTTAACTACTACCTTAGACTCAACAAGAGGGATTTAGCTCTCCATAGACATGAAGAACATACAAAGATTAATGGAAGACTTTATCTTCATCAAAGGAATGTCTTCGCTTGATAGAGAATTGGTCTTCAATTGATGATTATGGTTGCACCTTCAGATTGCTCTCCCAATTTCGCTCTTCACAAAAGTCCCTTTTTCTCTTGGAAGCTAGGGCTTTTAAATAGAAGTTTTGGGCTTTTAACGCCGAGGCCGCGGCGCGGCAACGGGCTGGCGCGGCGCGCTTCAAAACAGAGATGTTTCCGCGGCGCGCTCTAGGACTCTCGCGGCGCGCTCTTTGCAATTTCCATCCTTTTCTTCTGCCTTTGAGACTTCCAGCTCTCTTTCCTCCTCATGTTCTTCTCAAGCTTCAATTCAGCTCTAAACCTGCAACAATAACACCCACAAGTGATTCGATTTGCTTTACGCACGAACTAAACTTGTTCAGTTCAATTCTTAATAAAAACCTATGGATTCATCACATTTTTGCATTGGTTTAGAGAAGAAATCACTTATATTAACACATGAATTTACCATTAATTTACTCCTAACATGCGCATACTGAACAGACTCGATGAGACTAGGCGGGGGTTGATTGCTAACCCTTCCCGCGTGCCTTCCATGAGGACTTAACGGAGTGCCACATAGGACTTATTACACCGTGACTCCCTGCCGCAAAGCACAAATATAAACACACCAACAAAAACAGAGCCTCTTTCGAGGACTTGGCCAGATGCATGTCTAGGTCCTACTTCTCATGTTATTGGATGATGCAGTAAAGCGATAAAGTGCGAGAGAAATAAAATGAAACGGGATCAATACCAAACGGATGATGATCCGTAAACTAAAGCGAAGCAAAGCGAAGGAAGTAGAATCCCGCAAGCGAGCTAGCAAAGCAAAAGCAAATAGTCAGCACACCGATTAGCCACAAAAGCGCACAACGATCAACGTATTCATCAAGCATGATCACAATACACCTGCAAGAGGAACAACCAAACCAAACAAGCAGATATAAAGTAATAGTGATCGTGTCTCCCGGATGAGAACACGATACGAGTGAATAGGATTGTGTCCGCAAGTGAAGCGGAACACTCGGGTAATAATCGTCAATCGGTGACTATCCAAAGGCCTTGCACACTAGCACACAAGTTAGAGATAACAAGCATCGCAATCGGAATTGCGTTATTACCATAAAACGAAAGGAAATCGACAAGTAAGGTAAACATGAAATGGATAATGAAACATCAAAGAGAAATCAAACATGGATGATCTACAAATTAATGAAAACAAAACATCTAGCAAGATAGTACGTCTCATAAGCTTTCCGACGATATAAAGAACGTGCAAATCGGAGCTACGAGTAAAAAGTTATGTAAGATTGAAGTTATAAAAGAAAAACACAAAAATACACACAGGAACCGGTTCCTGCATAGGACAACCCGGTTCCCCATATAAAAAACCAGAGAAGCAACATTTCAGAAAACTGGGAACCGGTTCCCACCTAGGGACAACCCGGTTCCTAGTACTAAAAACCAGAGACAGAAAACTGGGAACCGGTTCCCACCTAGGGACAACCCGGTTCCTAGTACTAAAACACAGAACCAACAACATTTCAAACAGCTGGGAACCGGTTCCCACCTAGGGACAACCCGGTTCCTAGTGCAAAAACACAGGGGGGAAAACAACGCAGGAACCGGTTCCCACCTAGGGACAACCCGGTTCCTGGTACAAAAACACAGAGAACCAGCAATTTTGGATTGAGTGGGAACCGGTTCCCGCCTGGGACAACCCGGTTCCTGGCGTAGCAAAACAGGTTTTTATGCATTTTTAAGGCTCCGGAGCCATTCGCACTCAATCCAAAACCGTTCCAACTTGAAATTAGAGCAAACAAACATTGAAAATTCATGCTATACGTAAATCCGCGAATCAAGTGAGTCACATATCAATAAACATGCTAAGTGCGACGCGTCAAGCAAGGCAAATATTAAGCAAAAGCACTACACATGCATTTGTGCAAACACTTTGAGTGCGACACAAGTAACATACATGAACATCAACAATTAAGCACACAAAATCATCCAATAATCACGGATTCGAACACGAATATCACAATTCATCATCAACGAGCAACAATTATATGCAATCAACATAAAATCCAAACACAATTCACATGAACACGACAAATTCGAACAAAGTATGAACAAATTCACCGATCAATCATCATCAATTATCAATTAATCAAGAACAAGAGGTAGATCTAGATCCGAATTCACATAATAATCAACAATTAAGCACTTAATTCGAGATCCGAAAGCTTACCGAATGAAGATCTAACCGAAGCGCGAACACGAACACGATGCGAACGCGAACACGACACGAACGCGACACGAACTCGAACGAAATCCGGAGGGAGAGAGAGAGTGGCGCGCAAATCTATGTGGAGAGAGGAAGAGAAATTCGAACTTCGATCTTGATTCTTTAATCCATGTTCTTGATCTTGATGAAGATTGATGAATCTTGATGAAAGTTTTATGTGATTTGTGGTTTTGATCTATGAAAATTGAGAGAGAATTGAGAGAAAGTGTTTGTGATAAATTGGTGAATTGAAATTGTGAGCTTCCCCTTTTGATTTGTGAAGAGCAAAATGTTTATATATTGTCAACGCGAAATGTCCAAATTGCCCTCGGTGCGTCTTATTTTGGCTCGTTTTTAAGGAAACTCGGTTCGGCTCTGAATTCCGAAACGAAACCAATACCATTGTGAAGATGACCAAATTCTTGACTCGTCGCCGCGAGAATCGTCTCAATCCGATAAGCGGTGAAGAAATTATGCGCGTTTGAATGACGAGAAACGCCAATTCATCTGGTGCGACTGTGCAGAATTTTGTGAGTACCGCTCAAAGAACTCGATGAAACCCTATCTTTGGCTCAGAATATGAACATGCATGTGTGACGAAGAATCGAAGCTAACGAAATTTCTGAGAAAATGCCGCCGGAATGGACTTCATACGATAAAAATCGAAGAAGTTATGAATTTTCAAACTCGGCACGACATACTCGAAAACACACTTTTTACCGAAAAGACGCGACAATTCTTAAAATTCTGGGAATTTTCCGTGCATAATTGGCCTTCGGTCCGAACATATGAAATCTTGGTAATGATGGTACGGAGCTCCAGTTAAATTTTCAAGTGAATCCGACGAGCGGATTAGGAGATATGAATTTTCTGAGGTCCGAAACCCTACATTCAGCATTGTTTTTCACTATGAAACCTCAAGTAATTTGCAAATCTGGCAACCTTCCTCAAAGAATTGGCTTCCGAGCCGAACACGAAAGTTGTAGATATCGTCGAAACAGTCAAGACAACGCGGGAACTTAGCTCATATCACCTTCCAAATATGACTTGCGAATTTTCTCGTATTTCCACTGTTTAAACCATTTTTCACGCCTTTCTTCTTAAACCCATGAAAACTCTTTATTATTTTTCTTCAATTTTTGAATGACGAATAAACGTCATTATTAACTTATAGCTCAAATAAAGAGGGAAAATTTTGGGGTGCAACAGCTGCCCCTATTCAAACTTCTTGAACCTGGCGAGTGAGAAACGAAAGTTTCGAACCGTTGAGGTGGAAGGAGATTGAATACCAGAATGAACTCGAAAATTTGCGCTCTTGATCAATAGAAGATTCCGTCTTGTAACAATAAGGAATGTACCACCCCGCAGGCGAGGAGAAAAAACTTCGATTGATCTGGATAATAAATATGCTCCAACTTGTGATAAGAAGGAACGGGCACCCACAGGCAGGGGAAACACTTCAAATGATCTGGGCATCAAGAGAAGGAACATCTCGACTGATCTGAGTATCAGACGTAGCAAATGTCTCCGAACTTGCATCGGGATAGATGTCTTAAATCGATCTAGGAATCGAAGGAGATACGCCGGTTGATCTGGGCATCAACGGGTAATAGGTATCTCTGATCTGGGAATCATGATCTGGGAATCTGGGCAGACATCTCTTCTGATGCAATTAAATCATCAGGTAGATATTCCTACTAATCTGGGAATTAGCGGCTAGCTCCTTCGTAAGACCACGGGGATCCGGAGGCGGTTCCTTCAACTGAACTGGAAATCAGGATAGGAACAATATCTCTTCCGAACTGTGTACGCCGGGGAAAGAATGCCTTTAAACTGATCTGGACATGATGCCAGAAAATAAGTAGGACAATCTTCATCTGAAAGACAAAGTCGATCAGGCAAACATCTCCATCTGATCTGACGATATCAGTGGCTTGCTCCTTCGTAAGATCTTGGGAGATCCGGAGGCGGTTCCTTCAACTAATCTGAATCTGAATATTAGGATAGGAACAGATGTTTCTTCCGAACTGTGTACGCCGGGTAAAGAAAACGTCCTCAACTGATGGTTAGGCATCAGGACTGGGCAAACGAATTTCTTCTTCTGAACGAACTAAATCGTCAGGGAGTAGATATTTCCGACTGATCTGATGTATCAGAGGGCTTGCTCCTTCGGAAGATCTATAGAGATCCGGAGGCGGTTCCTTCAACTGAGCTAGATATCAGGATAGGAACAAATATCTTCCACCGATCTGGGGGCATCGGGAATAGGAATGTCTTTGAACTGATCTGAGCTATGCCAGAAAATAAGTAGAACAATCCTCTTCTGATTCAAAACATCAGGATAAGCGCCTGTAATGACTAGGCGAATATTGCTCTCTAGGGAGCATTTGAATCAAGATAACTTTCCTGCAGAAAGAAACATGTATGATATGATTTATGCATGATGCATGTATGAATGTGTACGGAATAGTGTTCCCAAGAAGGAAGACGCTACACGCTTAAAGAATGCAATGCGAATGATGCATGATTCGGACGTTGCTTAGGGAGGCAACGGATGAGCACTGAATTGCTGAAGAAGTCCTGGAGAGAGAGTACGGAACTCTGCGGGGAGGACAAGATGAGTGACCAGGGGTCACAAACTGCGAGCTGGCAAAGATGGACCAGAAATCTGCTGGTGATGATCAAATTTGGATGCGAGCTCTGTTTGGGGAATAAACCCTGCTTGGGGGTACCCGGGCAACTTCATTGGAGAAGCAAAATCTCGACATTCTGGGGATATGGAGATAAGAGCCAGTCATGGGGATAACTCTGATGGGGAGTGACCAACTTGCTTGTGTAGAATGCATTCCACTGGGGAAGTCCTTGAAGGAAAACAGATTCTGCTGAGGATGCATGTGAATCTTTGCTGAGGAAAGAAAACTCAGTGGGGAAGATGAATACTTCTGCAAAGCGAGCTGCTGGGGATATGAGAGATCCGCTGGGGATAAGGAACTTAGCATAAGAACCTTTTGTTAAGGCAATTCCGCTAGGGAATAAGATGACTCTCCTGGGGAAAACAGGTCAATCTGTTGGGAGAGCAACGCTCTACTGGGGAGAATGAGGAACTCGGTCAAGGAACCTCATTAAGAGCTTGCCAGGGAATCAGATACCATCCAATCAAGACTCAACTGGGGAGAAGACATTCCGCCGGGGAATAAGGCTTCTGGAACATAGAGAATGCATCAAGATGTGCTTTGATGGGGAGATGAGAATCTTGGAACAAAGAAAATCTCATCCAGATATACTCAGCCGGGGAATGAGAATCTCTCATTAGGATGCACTCGGCTGGGGAGTGAGAATCTCTCATAGCTATGTCTGTCAATATGCTGATGCGAAGCGCTTGCAAGGACGTACCTGCGAGACAAACAAGTGAAAAATGCCCCAGGATATAGCATGGCCTCCTGGCCTACCATCCTGGTCACACAAGACTTTGAAGTACTTTCAAAGATTTTATCATTTATAATCATGTATTGTAAAAGCAATGCAGTTTTCATATGCAAAGTTTAGCACAAACCCAGGACGTTTTATGCAAACAAAACAGTAAAAGAAAACGGCTATTTAAGATAAAGAGATTTTTATTAATTGCGAACAGAATGCTCGTAAAAGAGGGAACACATTTCAGAAGTAGTTCCTAGTAAGAGGTAACCACGCATTTATTGAGTACAAGAGAAATGGCAATGTGAAACGGATATCCATTGGTTTCGATCCCGCTACCACTTTTATAACCTTGACGTTCTCATCTCCTTGCTTTGGAAGACCGTACTCATTAGGATTGATCACTGCCTGATCTGATAATGTCACCAAACTTGTGGACCCGACGGGGTTTGTGAGAGCCTTTAGGGATTTGAGCTGCCAGGTGCAAACTCAAGAACACAGAGTCTTGCTTATCCCTCGGTCGGGAGCCCTAAACAAAGTGATTAGAATTTGTGAATGCTTTAGGGATTTGAGCTGCCAGGTGCAAACTCAAGATCACGGAGTCTTGCTTATCCCTCGGTCGGGAGCCCTAAGCATGTATGAAGAGCGATTGCCAAGGTGGCATGCAAGATGTAGTCATTCGCTTTTGTCCTTTTTTTGCCTAAGTCGCCCTTTCGGGTTTTCAACTTAGCGGGTATATTCATTTCTTTTTCATTCTTTTGCCTGATTCATTTTCTTTTCTTTTCTTTCTTCTTTTTTTTTCTCTTCCTTTTTTTTCTTTTTCCTTTTCTTTTTTCTTTTTTTTTATCAGGTCTATGCGAAGTATTTTTTGACTACATCCGCGTTCACAGGGTGCGGAAAGTTCTCGCCATCCATCGTTGCAAGCATCATGGCACCGCCAGAGAACACTTTCTGCACAACAAAGGGGCCTTCATACGTCGGAGTCCACTTGCCTCGAGGATCACCTTGAGGAAGAATGATTCTTTTGAGCACCAGATCACCTGGTTTGTAGCTTTGGGGTCGCACCCGCTTGTCAAAAGCTTTTCTCATCTTCTTTTGGTACACCTGACCATGACCAATAGCTGCCAAACGCTTCTCATCAATGAGGTTCAACTGATCCATTCGATTCTGTACCCATTCTGACTCGTCAAGCTCGACGTCTTTCATAATCCTCAGGGAAGGGATCTCAACTTCAACAGGCAGTACTGCTTCCATACCATAAACAAGCGAGAAAGGAGTTGCCCCAGTCGATGTACGCACAGAGGTACGATAACCATGCAAAGCAAAAGGTAGCATCTCGTGCCAATCTCGGTAGGTCACTATTATCTTCTGCACAATCTTCTTAATGTTCTTATTGGCCGCTTCAACAGCGCCATTCATCTTTGGACGATACGGAGAAGAATTGTGATGCTTAATCTTGAAGGACTCACAAAGCTCCTTCATCAACTTGTTATTGAGATTCGATCCATTGTCAGTAATGATCTTCTCAGGAATCCCATAACGACAGATTATGTTGTGCTTGATAAAACGAGTAATCACTTGCTTGGTAACATTCGCATAAGATGCGGCTTCAACCCACTTGGTGAAGTAATCGATGGCCACCAAAATGAAACGATGTCCATTAGAAGCAGTAGGTTTAATCTCTCCAATCATATCAATGCCCCACATTGCAAAAGGCCACGGAGAAGTCAAAACATTCAAAGGCACAGGCGGCACGTGCACTTTATCAGCATAGATCTGGCACTTGTGACAAATTCTGACATGGTTATGACAATCAGTTTCCATAGTGGACCAATAGTAACCAGCCCTCAAGATCTTCTTAGCCATTGTATGCCCACTTGAATGGGTACCAAACTCACCTTCGTGCATTTCCTCTATAATTTTCGAAGCTTCTTCCTTAACAACACATCGGAGCAACACACCGTCATGATGTCTCTTATACAATACACCACCGTTGAGGTAAAACTTAGCTGCAAACCTTCTCAGAAACTTCTTATCAGTCACCGACGCTTCGGGGGGATACTCTTGAGTTTCGAGGAACTTTTTGATATCATGATACCAGGGATTACCATCCAATTCGACATCAGCCTCGAAGCAAAATGCTGGCTCATCCAACCTGTTAATGGTGATGTTAGGCGCCTCATTGGCCCATTTCACTTTGAACATGGAAGCCAAAGTAGCGAGAGAATCAGCAAGATTATTCTCTTCTCTAGAAATATGCTCAAATGTGATCTCCTCAAAGTATGGAATGAGTCTCATCACATGTTCCCTGTACGGAATCAGATTCTGATGGCGAGTTTCCCAATCTCCATTAATCTGGCTAATGACAAGATTGGAATCCCCATAAACTTTCAAGTACTTGATTCGCAAATCGATCGCAGCTTCGATACCATAGATGCAAGCTTCATACTCAGCCATATTATTCGTGCAATCAAAACAGATTCTGGCTGTAAATGGAATATGAAAACCTGAAGGAGAAGTAATCACAGCTCCAACACCATTCCCGAGTGCATTAGAGGCACCATCGAACACGAGCGTCCATCGCGATCCTGGTTCGGGTCCTTCCTCTGGTCCAGGAATGTTACAATCTCTGATATACAGGACATCCTCATCGGGAAATTCAAACTTCATCGGTTCATAATCTTCGACCGGCTGATGCGCAAGATAATCCGCCAACACACTACCTTTGATGGCTTTCTGGGTAGTATATTGGATATCATATTCAGTCAAAATCATTTGCCACCTGGCTACTCTTCCGAAAAGAGCGGGCTTCTCAAAAACATACTTGATAGGATCCATCTTGGAAATCAATAAAGTGGTGTGAACCAACATATACTGCCTCAGCCGGCGAGCAGCCCACACCAAAGCACATCAAGTTTTCTCGAGCAGTGAGTGTCGGGATTCACAGTCGGTAAACTTTTTGCTAAGGTAGTATATTGCATGCTCTTTTCGGCCAGACTCGTCATGTTGACCCAGCACACATCCCATTGAATTTTCAAGAACTGTGAGGTACATAATCAAAGGCCTTCCTGGAACTGGAGGCATTAGTATTGGAGGTTCCTACAGATATTCTTTCACTTTTTCAAATGCTTTTTGACAATCATTATTCCACCTGGCCGTCTGATCTTTTCTTAGTAATTTGAATATTGGTTCACAAGTGGCCGTAAGATGAGAGATGAATCTAGCAATGTAGTTCAATCTCCCTAAGAAACCACGAACCTCTTTTTCTGTTCTCGGCTCAGGCATCTCTTGTATAGCTTTTATTTTCGCAGGATCGACCTCAATACCTTTTCCACTAACAACAAAACCCAACAGTTTTCCGGATCGCACTCCGAAAGTGCATTTGTTTGGATTCAACCTCAGTCTGAATTCCCGAAGCCTTTCAAACAATTTCTGCAAATGAACCAAGTGCTCTTCTTCAGTGTGAGACTTTGCAATCATGTCGTCAACATACACTTCAATCTCTTTGTGAATCATGTCGTGAAAAAAAGTCACCATGGCGCGCTGATACGTTGCCCCTGCGTTTTTCAACCCAAAAGGCATGACTTTGTAGCAGAAAGTTCCCCACGGTGTGATAAACGTTGTTTTCTCCATGTCTTCTGGTGCCATCTTGATCTGATTGTACCCAGAGAAGCCATCCATGAAGGAAAACACTTTAAAAGGAGCAGTATTATCGACCAGCACATCAATGTGGGGAAGAGGAAAATCATCTTTCAGACTCGCCCTATTCAGATCTCTGTAGTCAACACACATCCTGACCTTTCCGTCCTTCTTAGGCACAGGAACAATATTCGCAACCCACGGCGGGTAATTCACAACTTGCAGAAAGCCAGCATCAAACTGTTTCTCAACCTCTTTCTTAATCTTTTCAGACATATCTGGGCAAGTCCTTCGAAGCTTTTGCTTGACAGGAGGACTATCTTTTTTGAGAGGTAGACGGTGTACCACAATATTTGTATCAAGACCTGGCATATCCTCATAGGACCAAGCAAAGATATCCGCATACTCTTTCAACATATCAATAAGCTTCTGCTTCACACTGTTCTCAAGCGCAGCCCCTATCTTGACTTCTCGGACTTGCTCTTTAGTACCAACATTTACCATCTCGATTACCTCTTGATGCGGCTGAATCGCTTTCTCTTCCTGTTTCAACAATCTGGCCAACTCATCGGGGAGATCACAATCTTCATAAGCTTCCTCCTCGGCTTGGTAGATCGAATTGTCAAAATCATAATGAGCAATAGCGGAACTGTTACCAATGGAATCCGTGGTAGTGGAACATCTGCATGATTGATGTTTTTATTTTAGTTTTATTTTTATTAAGATATGTGCAAGTGTGTGCAAAAACATTGCCATTTAAAGGAAAAAGTTAAAAAGAAAGACAAAGAGCAAAACATTTGAATGCAAAAACGTCCTTTTATTTCATAATTAACTTTGAAAAATGCGAACTGCATGGCCCTACAAATGATTCACTACGCCTTGGGCAGAACATAGGAATTATGTCATGATAAGAAAAGTAAAAACAAGGAATTTACTCCTGAGCTTGTGTAACTTGGATGACACCTTCGATTGTCCAGTTGCAAGGCATCTCTCCAGGAATACTTGGACGAATCCAGCTATCAAAATCACAAACACTATCCACCTCCTCACCATCGACAATGGCATGGACCTGACCGTTTTGAATGACACCTCCACTCACAAACTTGATCGGGCTAAGGACACTAGACTTGGGTGATGCATTCTGCCTTCCAGGATTGAAACCGAGACCATTCTTGTCAAATTTGGGACGCACGTCAATTACTTGCCCCCAACCTTCCACTCTTCCAGTTTCAACGACCACCTGAGCATCTTTCAGGGAAGACATAACCGTTTCTTGCTTTGTTACCTCATAAGGAGGAGTTCTCACAGCGTTCACAGCCTCAAACGCTTGGAAAGGCGTCTCATGTATTTCACCTTCGATCTCCACGTATCGGAAAGAGGACAAGTGACTCACAATATAATCTTCTTCACCACAAACTGTCACCACTTTACCGTCAACCGGATATTTCAACTTCTGATGAAGAGTGGATGTCACAGCGCTAGCCTTGTGAATCCACGGTCGTCCCAACAAACAACAGTAAGCAGGTTGAATGTCCATCACATAAAAGGTTGTAGTAAAGGTCTGAGGGCCAACCTGAATTGGTAGATGTACCTCTCCGAACACAGACCTCCTTGAACCGTCAAAGGCGCGCACTACCAACTCACTAGGCCTTAACTCCACACCGGCATAGTCAATTCGCATGAGAGCTGATTTGGGAAGTACATTCAAAGAAGACCCAGTATCGACCAGAACACGGGACAGAGTCGTCCCCTTACACTCAATCGAAATATGCAAAGCCTTGTTATGGTTTCTCCCTTCTGGAGGAAGATCACGATCAGTAAATCCCAAACCATTCCCAGCGGAGATATTATTGGCTACCGCCTCTAGCTGATTCACCGATATTTCATGCGGGACGTAAGCACCATTCAGAATTCTTAAGAGTGCATCTCTATGACCTTCTGAGCACATTAACAGTTGCAGGATGGAAATCTTTGACTGGGTCTGACCCAACTGCTCAACAACTTTGTAATCAGACTTCCTGATGATTCTCAACAACTCTTCCACATCCTTGGAAGGCACAACACTATCAGGTACCCCATTCTGAGTCGGAGAATTTTGGCGAAGTCACATGGAATTTTGTAAGTGCTTTAGGGATTCGAGCAATGCAAATGGTGCAATGCTCAAGATAGACAATGTCTTGCTTATCCCTCGTTCGGGAGCCCCAAGCAACTTCAAAGACTTGCAGATCCTAACATCACGACCAGGTGCTCCAGAATAGAACTCACACCTAGTGTCCTCGTCATCAAATAGAGAACCTGTAGACATCCACACAGTACGGAGCTTAACCAGTTGCAAATAAAGCAAGCATGGAAGCAAATGAGCATAAGACAAGTCTTCAAAAAGAACCCCAAACTGAGCTTTCATCTTGGTCACCCCACAAAGTTGTTCCATGAATGATCTTTGAACACACAATAAGAACAAATTAAGTCTCTGAGTCTTGTGAGAATACCAAGTCTGAATAAGAGATCCTCAATCCTGAACACCTGTTATGCATGAAATGTATGAGATGCATGATATGCGTGCAGTGCCATGTTCATTCGACTTCCAAGGAATCCTCGTGTTTTGATTTTTAGCGAGTAAGAGATGGAAAAGCTTAACACGAGGCTTAAAGATATGATTCCTTGGAAATGAAAGGAACATGTATGCTAGTTATTTTTTTGTACATCATTTTTTGGAAAGTAAATATGCAATGATGCAAGATGGTGGGACTTGTTGCCGCCCACCAGGCATTCTGGACTGCCGGTAACGCACATAGTACAGAGCCAAAGGTTCGGCCCCCAAATAGTATACCACACAGAACATAGAATGTCAATCCACGGAACCAAAGCCCATAGTCAATAACACACTGGAATGGAACACAGATTACCACTCGAACAAGAACCATAGTACCCCACGAACAGGAACCAATAGTACACTCGAACAAGAACAGCGGTAACCCACGAACAAGAACAGCGGTAACCCACGAACGAGAACAGCGGTCACCAACAATGTACCTGTTAATGTGATCGTTGATTCCCGCCCCACTCACGGGTAAAATCTAGGCCAAGGTAAGGTCATGAAACGCAGTATACGGTCCGCCCGAAGGTAAGCATCATCACAGCGCGTAAGCGGGTGACGATAATACCTCCGTTTGAAACCACTACTCTGCTCATGGTCACATAATCCATCCCGAGACGTACACCTCGAGACAAACCATGCTCCCACTCTATCCTAGGGTTCCTATGGTTCACACATAGCCTGGGTATTGGGCCTTTTACCTCTTGTAACACCCACCCAACAAACAGAGATCCAGACAGTCCAGAATATGATGCAGAAATGTAAAAGCGCACATAGAATGCAATGCAAACAGATATATATGCAAAGCAGTAAAAACACCCAAAGATAAACACGCAAGCGCTAGGATCGACTCGCTGAGTCCGGACCAGCAACAGGTCGAGACGTCCCCAGCAGAGTCGCCAGCTGTCGCTACCGCGAAAATTAACAGGGTCGCCACTAACATATTTATCCTGAAAAGGAAGGGAATGCCAGCAAACCACAAAACAAAACAACGGTCTCACGACCAGAGAAGAGGGTAAGGGAGTCGGTTATGCGAGGGGAAGGTATTAGCACCCCTCGCGCCCATCGTACTCGATGGTATCCACGCCTATGTCTAAACCTATGGGTGTGTAAGCAAAATGCGCTAATCTGGACTAAAATGAATGCAGAATGTAGGGAAAAGAAAGAGTTATACTCGCACGGGCCCTACCCCGCTGCCTACGTATCCGTTTTGCGGAATCAGAGGTACCGTAGCTCGGCTAACTAATTTTTGTTTGTTTTGTGTTTTTTAGGTGAACGAGTTACATTCACACTCCGCTGCTCGACCTTTGGAGGCTTATGCTTGGGAATGGAGTGGAAATAACAAGCTCTTAAGAAAAGAAAATCAAAGAGTGTGGTTTGTGTTTTAAAGAATGCATGAGGAAAACCTAAGCTAAGGGGGGAAAGCTTGCTACCTAATGTTATCATACAAAGGGTACAAGTCTAAACTAAACTAACAACCTACGAGGGAAAAGGGAAGCAAACAAAAATATCACACAAACGAGCATCCGCTCGTAAAGAAAACAAACCAACGGTACTGACCGAATGGTAGAAAAGCGGTCCCGCCATAGCCAAGGGGAGCAGCTCAACCCAAGTCAACCAAGCATTAGACCTCGCGAAAATGATGGGGCCATAGACAAGAGGGCAGACCCCTCTCAGCAACCAAGCCGTCACGGATCGTAAAGGAAAACGGTGCGTGCGTACACTGAGCATCAACGTCGAGCGACGCGAGCTATAAGAAAGGCGGGGGTCCGACTACATGAACCCTTTTCCTGACATACTCGATAACAAGATCTTGTGCAAGTTCAGAAGCGAGCAACGCGAAGCGTGCGCATACTGAACAGACTCGATGAGACTAGGCGGGGGTTGATTGCTAACCCTTCCCGCGTGCCTTCCATGAGGACTTAACGGAGTGCCACATAGGACTTATTACACCGTGACTCCCTGCCGCAAAGCACAAATATAAACACACCAACAAAAACATAGCCTCTTTCGAGGACTTGGCCAGATGCATGTCTAGGTCCTACTTCTCATGTTATTGGATGATGCGGTAAAGCGATAAAGTGCGAGAGAAATAAAATGAAACGGGATCAATACCAAACGGATGATGATCCGTAAACTAAAGCGAAGCAAAGCGAAGGAAGTAGAATCCCGCAAGCGAGCTAGCAAAGCAAAAGCAAATAGTCAGCACACCGATTAGCCACAAAAGCGCACAACGATCAACGTATGCATCAAGCATGATCACAATACACCTGCAAGAGGAACAAGCAAACCAAACAAGCAGATATAAAGTAATAGTGATCGTGTCTCCCGGATGAGAACACGATACGAGTGAATAGGATTGTGTCCGCAAGTGAAGCGGAACACTCGGGTAATAATCGTCAATCGGTGACTATCCAAAGGCCTTGCACACTAGCACACAAGTTAGAGATAACAAGCATCGCAATCGGAATTGCGTTATTACCATAAAACGAAAGGAAATCGACAAGTAAGGTAAACATGAAATGGATAATGAAACATCAAAGAGAAATCAAACATGGATGATCTACAAATTAATGAAAACAAAACATCTAGCAAGATAGTACGTCTCATAAGTTTTCCGACGATATAAAGAACGTGCAAATCGGAGCTACGAGTAAAAAGTTATGTAAGATTGAAGTTATAAAAGAAAAACACAAAAATACACACAGGAACCGGTTCCTGCATAGGACAACCCGGTTCCCCATATAAAAAACCAGAGAAGCAACATTTCAGAAAACTGGGAACCGGTTCCCACCTAGGGACAACCCGGTTCCTAGTACTAAAAACTAGAGACAGAAAACTGGGAACCGGTTCCCACCTAGGGACAACCCGGTTCCTGGTACTAAAACACAGAACCAACAACATTTCAAACAGCTGGGAACCGGTTCCCACCTAGGGACAACCCGGTTCCTAGTGCAAAAACACAGGGGGAAAACAACGCAGGAACCGGTTCCCACCTAGGGACAACCCGGTTCCTGGTACAAAAACATAGAGAACCAGCAATTTTGGATTGAGTGGGAACCGGTTCCCGCCTGGGACAACCCGGTTCCTGGCGTAGCAAAACAGGTTTTTATGCATTTTTAAGGCTCCGGAGCCATTCGCACTCAATCCAAAACCGTTCCAACTTGAAATTAGAGCAAACAAACATTGAAAATTCATGCTATACGTAAATCCGCGAATCAAGTGAGTCATATATCAATAAACATGCTAAGTGCGACGCGTCAAGCAAGGCAAATATTAAGCAAAAGCACTACACATGCATTTGTGCAAACACTTTGAGTGCGACACAAGTAACATACATGAACATCAACAATTAAGCACACAAAATCATCCAATAATCACGGATTCGAACACGAATATCACAATTCATCATCAACGAGCAACAATTATATGCAATCAACATAAAATCCAAACACAATTCACATGAACACGACAAATTCGAACAAAGTATGAACAAATTCACCGATCAATCATCATCAATTATCAATTAATCAAGAACAAGAGGTAGATCTAGATCCGAATTCACATAATAATCAACAATTAAGCACTTAATTCGAGATCCGAAAGCTTATCGAATGAAGATCTAACCGAAGCGCGAACACGAACACGATGCGAACGCGAACACGACACGAACGCGACACGAACTCGAACGAAATCCGGAGGGAGAGAGAGAGAGTGGCGCGCAAATCTATCTGGCAACCTTCCTCAAAGAATTGGCCTCCGAGCCGAACACGAAAGTTGTAGATATCGTCGAAACAGTCAAGACAACGCGGGAACTTAGCTCATATTGTAACACCCTTCTAAACCCCCGCGGAAAATATAATAATAATCAGAGTAAACATGAAATACAAGGATGTCACAATTTCTTTAACATAAAATACCATAGTCATTTGTCATGCCACATGAGGAACCATTTAATATAAACAAAATTCATGTTCAACACAGCGGATTATAACTCATAACATTGCATATTCCTCATCCATGCAAGTTACTACAATACAATTATAAAACAACAAAGCCAACAGAGTAATTCGTCTCTAAACTAGCGTTCCCCAGTGTTACAATCAGAGCATGACTCGACGCGAACTATGGACTAGCCTACGAGCTATCCGTACCCAATCAAGAAGCCGCTACATCCTTAATCTGAAATCATCAAAGTAAGGGTGAGTTTCATTCGAATTAATAAGCATTATGCAGTCATAAGCAGTAAAATCTCATAGTAATTATCATCCACTCAATCATACATATAATCGGAATCATTACAACAAGCAAGCATCAATTCAACAATATTGGCCATCGGCCCACAACTCATCAATTTCATCAATGATCAAGTTATATAAACAACATCACCTTAATACATCAATCACATAAACATACCAAGGCATAACACTGGATTTCATCCAATCATGTTATAACCAATGCATATGGTTCAACTGACACTATGCATGTGGTACCAATACATGGGATACACCCATCCAACTGATCTATTTCATCACCGAGATACAGTTTTAACCAGCACAAATTCCACACAATGGGAATTATGCCCACCAATTTGATCCATTTCATCACCGGGATCCATCACCGAAAATGTATGCCAATGAATGCAACATATAACATGCTTACAACATCACCAATCCGATGTAACACATCGTTTCATTATCATCACCAATTCATCACCGATAAGCATGCATAAGTCTAGCATTCATACAAATATATCACACGCATACATTCACCACAATCCACATGTTAATATTAACAACATATTAACATTCATAAATTATCAATCATCACCACGATTATTCATCGTTACATTTATCATCATTGCACACAATGTAATAAATTATCAAACAACTCAACAGCATAATCACAAAACATGTATCATCTACGACATGTTATATAACAAAATCACTCGTTGGATATCATAATCCCATCACCAACATAAATACATGCATCAATAATCATATATATATATATATATAAGCATATATACATATACCATATTTCAATTCATCAACAATTAAATCGAGTTTTAAAAATAAAGTCGGCCACTGCCCATTTTATCACTTTATCAAATAAAGCATCTAATTAGCTTCGCAACGCCCAAAACGGCACACAAATCGGATACTCGGATCAAAAGTTATGGGTTTTTAAAAATAAAACATTTTTAGAAAAATGCTGCAGAACCCGGGTTGTCCCTACGTGGGAACCGGTTCCTGGCAGCTTCCCAAAACACGCCTCTGATTTTTACTATGGGGAACCGGGTTGTACCTACATGGGAACCGGTTCCCAGCTGCCCAGAATCCATTCTTCTCTGTTTTTACAAGGGGGAACCGGTTCGTCCCACATGGGAACCGGTTCCTACGTACCTGCACAGCCAAATTCACCATTTTGACAGCATTTACCTTATCCCATTCCCCCAATTTCAGATACATACGAACATAGCACACAAATACCATTGATTTTCACACAATTACACATTTCAAACAAGTTATTGACATGTATTAACATCATATATCACAAGTATCAACAGAATCATGTCAATTCATACTAGATTATCAAAACCTAACAAAATTCCCAACCCGACACGTACGATTGAATTACACAATAATCCTAATCAATCTTACCACCTACAATCACATAAGGAATACTAACCCGAAGAATCCCCCCTTACCTTAGAGTCGAATCTTCGAAGTTCTCCTTCCCTTCAGGCTCTTCTCACTTTCACGTGTTCTTCAGTTCCAAAATCTGCTTCTACTGCTTCTACTTCCTCTTTTCCCATTTCCTTTATTTTATGAAAATAAAATAAAATATTCTTAATGGGCTTGCTTAGTTAGCACCCCCTTACTGCTAACCACCACTCTAGGCCCAAAGCCAATATTTCATCATTTTCCAAATAATTCCAAATAAAATTACTAAAATTCCAATTATTTAATTTAAATCCAAATTAAATTAATAAACTGAAATTATGGGGTGTTACAACTCTCCCCCACTAAAAGAGTTTTCGTCCTCGAAAACATACTTCAAGTAAAAGTCCCAGATAAGAGTACTTCATTTGACTCTCCCATTCTCCGTTAACACCTTCTTAGTCGAGTCTCAAAATTCATCTGACATAACCAACACAAGCATATCTCATGCATTCAATTTAGTTCTTACGTTGCATTTGACCATCCCCAGGTGTACCACTCGCTATAACTCCAACGGTTAGCAACAATGAAACTTCGAGGTGCGATCCATACAATACGCTCAACAACTGAATAATACAATTGCACAATCCATGGTATGATCGCAACTGATCAACACTGTAGTAATAGATTCCATTTACCCACGTACTAACCTTAGGTACACTCTTCCAATTGAGCGATAAAGTAATACTTACTCAGAGCAAATTCCCGAGTTACTTCATCTATTAAAACATTCCCACTATCGGGACAAGCACACATCAGTAGTTATAATTACATAACTCATCATCCTCAATATACCATTGCTTACAAGATAGCTCAACTGAGTCCCACTCTCCACTAAGAATCAAATCAACTTCGTCCTTCGTAGAGTATAATTCCTCATTATATTCATAAATTTACATAACACCTTACAACAATACAAAATTATTATGGCATTACATAGTATCAACTCGTTGTCTTAACTTCTCCGAACACATACTCATTAACTACATTCAACCATAACAGGATATCCATCATCTCGGCAATTATTCAAAAGGGTTCTAATCCTTTGGCACGACATCCTTATGTCTACGAGATTCCAAATCCAACCTATAGATCAACATATATTCTCTATGTAGGATTCCGACATATCAATTCCTCACTGCTCTCGAGTGGCACTCATAACATCCCTCTACATCATACTTTCGCTGTACGACTACGACTACTCGTCTTAAGTCACCGTCCAATGCTTTGCACCCCTTCATATTCACTTTCTCATAAGTTCCCATAATATGGTGAGTGGTTATTCTCACATCTCAGCATTCATCACATCTTATACCATTAAGGTAACAAACAATCTCATACCATCTATATGATTCCGCCTACTATCAACAAGAGATTAAGGGTGATCAAGTCCTCAATTTGTCAATAGGTAGCCGACAATCATATTTAAGCATAAACCGTTGTTACTACATAATAGTGTCTTTTCCGAGTTTGCACCCAAACTCATTAACATTGTCATAGTCTAATAATTCTCTATGGTGTCCTTCTTCTAGAATATTCCTTTTCAGCTCGGTAACATCTGGAACACAACTGCAACTTCTAGACCTCATTACACCATCCTCGTCAATTCTGAATTCATTGTCTTTACCTTTGTAATTCAAGGTCGACTCATCGATCAACTCAACATCAGCTTTCTGACTTTCTCTAATCTCGTCTAGAATACCATTAGCCAATCTTAGCATACCCAATCCAACATTAGTAGGAGCACCTTCACATACCAAACTTAATTCTCTGAATTGTTCAATTAAATCCAACTCTTTCACCATCAGCATCGACATTTTTAGAGGCAATCCTCGAACCATACAAATAATGTCACTGCAACATCAAAACAAAACCATGGCTGCCAATTCTAAATCATGAGTCAGATAATTCCTTTCCTGCGCTTTCAATCGTCCCGACGCATAAGTTACTACTTACTGATTTTACATCAATACACTACCCATCAACGACGCATCACAATATACCACAAATGGTTCCAAAGTCCATTTCACTTTTTCTACTGATTTACTCATCACTCAAATCCATCGATACTTAAATCATCTTTATCATCTTATTCATCAATGACATATTCTACTCGACTTCGTTTCAAACAATCGTGGTAATAGGCATCCCTATTCAACACTTGTTCATGCTTCCTTAACTGACATCATAATATCTCCTCATAGGACCACTCTATGGTATTTATAACTCTTCTATAAGGTAGAACATAATCTCTAACCTTCGTGGGTTCAAACGACACATTAATCCGACATTCAGAGCTCAAGATACGAAAGTTTCCAATCGTTATCCAAATTTGCAACACCGACACCATGCTGCGACATTCTATACAATATATCCAAAACTCCTCAATTGGTAAATTCAATTCTTAAAATTACTTCTCAACAAACATTCTAATTATTGCTTCAATCCATTCAACACTGACGCTGAAGTCTCGTGCGGTACCAACGAACAAGTCTAGTTCTAAGGACAAGTGTAACCGTAACTTCACCTCTTTCTAACATCATCCTGACACCATTAAATATGTTACAGCTGCTACAACCATTTTTATAACAATTTCATCTCGTTAGTTTTCCGACACTTCAAACGGAACTCAAATCGGATGTCTAGAACTCTAGTTATGAATTTTCGAAATTTCATAACGATTCAGCAATTTTCCTGCGATTTGCTTATGGAAATTCTGCTCCAAAACTCATCCTTTTCAAATTAATCTCATTATTAACATCATCTTATCACATCTCTTCGCTTCCAAACTTCTTCTAACTTAAACAACACTTTTCCTCGCTGAAGTTCGATTTATGCAACATCCTGAAACCAAATTCATGTACGCCATCATCAACCTTCTTATCCTTGAGATCATACTCGTCTCTTTGCATTACTCGCACTTCGAAACTTTCTCAACAACATCGATAACCTCTACTATCATCTCAATTACTTACTAGTAATCCTACGACAAGGTCTACGACAATACTTCCTTTAATCACTGCTTCAACAGCGACCTTTCACATAGGGCTACTCACACAACAACATCACAGTCCATCAGTAGCACTTGAAGCATCACAACTTCAAAATTCCATTTCTCAGAAATAACCATCATCTACTCCGAGACACTCCGACTGAATAACAACCACAGTCTTCAGCCCATGTCACCTTCACTTCAGAAAACAATAACTCCACACTCTTGTACTGCTGCCATACGCATCACTCTAACATCTTGCATCTGAGACATATCCGAGAAGCATGACTTCTCCCCCACTAGTTTCAATCCCACTTCTGCAAGCAAACAGTTAGAACACACAGAGTACCGACAGTGTTTCACACACATGTCGTATACCGAGAGGAAAATTAACAACAAGACTCTGGTCACAACGACCGACTATGCTCTGATACCACTATTGTAACACCCTTCTAAACCCCCGCGGAAAATATAATAATAATCAGAGTAAACATGAAATACAAGGATGTCACAATTTCTTTAACATAAAATACCATAGTCATTTGTCATGCCACATGAGGAACCATTTAATATAAACAAAATTCATGTTCAACACAGCGGATTATAACTCATAACATTGCATATTCCTCATCCATGCAAGTTACTACAATACAATTATAAAACAACAAAGCCAACAGAGTAATTCGTCTCTAAACTAGCGTTCCCCAGTGTTACAATCAGAGCATGACTCGACGCGAACTATGGACTAGCCTACGAGCTATCCGTACCCAATCAAGAAGCCGCTACATCCTTAATCTGAAATCATCAAAGTAAGGGTGAGTTTCATTCGAATTAATAAGCATTATGCAGTCATAAGCAGTAAAATCTCATAGTAATTATCATCCACTCAATCATACATATAATCGGAATCATTACAACAAGCAAGCATCAATTCAACAATATTGGCCATCGGCCCACAACTCATCAATTTCATCAATGATCAAGTTATATAAACAACATCACCTTAATACATCAATCACATAAACATACCAAGGCATAACACTGGATTTCATCCAATCATGTTATAACCAATGCATATGGTTCAACTGACACTATGCATGTGGTACCAATACATGGGATACACCCATCCAACTGATCTATTTCATCACCGAGATACAGTTTTAACCAGCACAAATTCCACACAATGGGAATTATGCCCACCAATTTGATCCATTTCATCACCGGGATCCATCACCGAAAATGTATGCCAATGAATGCAACATATAACATGCTTACAACATCACCAATCCGATGTAACACATCGTTTCATTATCATCACCAATTCATCACCGATAAGCATGCATAAGTCTAGCATTCATACAAATATATCACACGCATACATTCACCACAATCCACATGTTAATATTAACAACATATTAACATTCATAAATTATCAATCATCACCACGATTATTCATCGTTACATTTATCATCATTGCACACAATGTAATAAATTATCAAACAACTCAACAGCATAATCACAAAACATGTATCATCTACGACATGTTATATAACAAAATCACTCGTTGGATATCATAATCCCATCACCAACATAAATACATGCATCAATAATCATATATATATATATATAAGCATATATACATATACCATATTTCAATTCATCAACAATTAAATCGAGTTTTAAAAATAAAGTCGGCCACTGCCCATTTTATCACTTTATCAAATAAAGCATCTAATTAGCTTCGCAACGCCCAAAACGGCACACAAATCGGATACTCGGATCAAAAGTTATGGGTTTTTAAAAATAAAACATTTTTAGAAAAATGCTGCAGAACCCGGGTTGTCCCTACGTGGGAACCGGTTCCTGGCAGCTTCCCAAAACACGCCTCTGATTTTTACTATGGGGAACCGGGTTGTACCTACATGGGAACCGGTTCCCAGCTGCCCAGAATCCATTCTTCTCTGTTTTTACAAGGGGGAACCGGTTCGTCCCACATGGGAACCGGTTCCTACGTACCTGCACAGCCAAATTCACCATTTTGACAGCATTTACCTTATCCCATTCCCCCAATTTCAGATACATACGAACATAGCACACAAATACCATTGATTTTCACACAATTACACATTTCAAACAAGTTATTGACATGTATTAACATCATATATCACAAGTATCAACAGAATCATGTCAATTCATACTAGATTATCAAAACCTAACAAAATTCCCAACCCGACACGTACGATTGAATTACACAATAATCCTAATCAATCTTACCACCTACAATCACATAAGGAATACTAACCCGAAGAATCCCCCCTTACCTTAGAGTCGAATCTTCGAAGTTCTCCTTCCCTTCAGGCTCTTCTCACTTTCACGTGTTCTTCAGTTCCAAAATCTGCTTCTACTGCTTCTACTTCCTCTTTTCCCATTTCCTTTATTTTATGAAAATAAAATAAAATATTCTTAATGGGCTTGCTTAGTTAGCACCCCCTTACTGCTAACCACCACTCTAGGCCCAAAGCCAATATTTCATCATTTTCCAAATAATTCCAAATAAAATTACTAAAATTCCAATTATTTAATTTAAATCCAAATTAAATTAATAAACTGAAATTATGGGGTGTTACAACTCTCCCCCACTAAAAGAGTTTTCGTCCTCGAAAACATACTTCAAGTAAAAGTCCCAGATAAGAGTACTTCATTTGACTCTCCCATTCTCCGTTAACACCTTCTTAGTCGAGTCTCAAAATTCATCTGACATAACCAACACAAGCATATCTCATGCATTCAATTTAGTTCTTACGTTGCATTTGACCATCCCCAGGTGTACCACTCGCTATAACTCCAACGGTTAGCAACAATGAAACTTCGAGGTGCGATCCATACAATACGCTCAACAACTGAATAATACAATTGCACAATCCATGGTATGATCGCAACTGATCAACACTGTAGTAATAGATTCCATTTACCCACGTACTAACCTTAGGTACACTTTTCCAATTGAGCGATAAAGTAATACTTACTCAGAGCAAATTCCCGAGTTACTTCATCTATTAAAACATTCCCACTATCGGGACAAGCACACATCAGTAGTTATAATTACATAACTCATCATCCTCAATATACCATTGCTTACAAGATAGCTCAACTGAGTCCCACTCTCCACTAAGAATCAAATCAACTTCGTCCTTCGTAGAGTATAATTCCTCATTATATTCATAAATTTACATAACACCTTACAACAATACAAAATTATTATGGCATTACATAGTATCAACTCGTTGTCTTAACTTCTCCGAACACATACTCATTAACTACATTCAACCATAACAGGATATCCATCATCTCGGCAATTATTCAAAAGGGTTCTAATCCTTTGGCACGACATCCTTATGTCTACGAGATTCCAAATCCAACCTATAGATCAACATATATTCTCTATGTAGGATTCCGACATATCAATTCCTCACTGCTCTCGAGTGGCACTCATAACATCCCTCTACATCATACTTTCGCTGTACGACTACGACTACTCGTCTTAAGTCACCGTCCAATGCTTTGCACCCCTTCATATTCACTTTCTCATAAGTTCCCATAATATGGTGAGTGGTTATTCTCACATCTCAGCATTCATCACATCTTATACCATTAAGGTAACAAACAATCTCATACCATCTATATGATTCCGCCTACTATCAACAAGAGATTAAGGGTGATCAAGTCCTCAATTTGTCAATAGGTAGCCGACAATCATATTTAAGCATAAACCGTTGTTACTACATAATAGTGTCTTTTCCGAGTTTGCACCCAAACTCATTAACATTGTCATAGTCTAATAATTCTCTATGGTGTCCTTCTTCTAGAATATTCCTTTTCAGCTCGGTAACATCTGGAACACAACTGCAACTTCTAGACCTCATTACACCATCCTCGTCAATTCTGAATTCATTGTCTTTACCTTTGTAATTCAAGGTCGACTCATCGATCAACTCAACATCAGCTTTCTGACTTTCTCTAATCTCGTCTAGAATACCATTAGCCAATCTTAGCATACCCAATCCAACATTAGTAGGAGCACCTTCACATACCAAACTTAATTCTCTGAATTGTTCAATTAAATCCAACTCTTTCACCATCAGCATCGACATTTTTAGAGGCAATCCTCGAACCATACAAATAATGTCACTGCAACATCAAAACAAAACCATGGCTGCCAATTCTAAATCATGAGTCAGATAATTCCTTTCCTGCGCTTTCAATCGTCCCGACGCATAAGTTACTACTTACTGATTTTACATCAATACACTACCCATCAACGACGCATCACAATATACCACAAATGGTTCCAAAGTCCATTTCACTTTTTCTACTGATTTACTCATCACTCAAATCCATCGATACTTAAATCATCTTTATCATCTTATTCATCAATGACATATTCTACTCGACTTCGTTTCAAACAATCGTGGTAATAGGCATCCCTATTCAACACTTGTTCATGCTTCCTTAACCGACATCATAATATCTCCTCATAGGACCACTCTATGGTATTTATAACTCTTCTATAAGGTAGAACATAATCTCTAACCTTCGTGGGTTCAAACGACACATTAATCCGACATTCAGAGCTCAAGATACGAAAGTTTCCAATCGTTATCCAAATTTGCAACACCGACACCATGCTGCGACATTCTATACAATATATCCAAAACTCCTCAATTGGTAAATTCAATTCTTAAAATTACTTCTCAACAAACATTCTAATTATTGCTTCAATCCATTCAACACTGACGCTGAAGTCTCGTGCGGTACCAACGAACAAGTCTAGTTCTAAGGACAAGTGTAACCGTAACTTCACCTCTTTCTAACATCATCCTGACACCATTAAATATGTTACAGCTGCTACAACCATTTTTATAACAATTTCATCTCGTTAGTTTTCCGACACTTCAAACGGAACTCAAATCGGATGTCTAGAACTCTAGTTATGAATTTTCGAAATTTCATAACGATTCAGCAATTTTCCTGCGATTTGCTTATGGAAATTCTGCTCCAAAACTCATCCTTTTCAAATTAATCTCATTATTAACATCATCTTATCACATCTCTTCGCTTCCAAACTTCTTCTAACTTAAACAACACTTTTCCTCGCTGAAGTTCGATTTATGCAACATCCTGAAACCAAATTCATGTACGCCATCATCAACCTTCTTATCCTTGAGATCATACTCGTCTCTTTGCATTACTCGCACTTCGAAACTTTCTCAACAACATCGATAACCTCTACTATCATCTCAATTACTTACTAGTAATCCTACGACAAGGTCTACGACAATACTTCCTTTAATCACTGCTTCAACAGCGACCTTTCACATAGGGCTACTCACACAACAACATCACAGTCCATCAGTAGCACTTGAAGCATCACAACTTCAAAATTCCATTTCTCAGAAATAACCATCATCTACTCCGAGACACTCCGACTGAATAACAACCACAGTCTTCAGCCCATGTCACCTTCACTTCAGAAAACAATAACTCCACACTCTTGTACTGCTGCCATACGCATCACTCTAACATCTTGCATCTGAGACATATCCGAGAAGCATGACTTCTCCCCCACTAGTTTCAATCCCACTTCTGCAAGCAAACAGTTAGAACACACAGAGTACCGACAGTGTTTCACACACATGTCGTATACCGAGAGGAAAATTAACAACAAGACTCTGGTCACAACGACCGACTATGCTCTGATACCACTATTGTAACACCCTTCTAAACCCCCGCGGAAAATATAATAATAATCAGAGTAAACATGAAATACAAGGATGTCACAATTTCTTTAACATAAAATACCATAGTCATTTGTCATGCCACATGAGGAACCATTTAATATAAACAAAATTCATGTTCAACACAGCGGATTATAACTCATAACATTGCATATTCCTCATCCATGCAAGTTACTACAATACAATTATAAAACAACAAAGCCAACAGAGTAATTCGTCTCTAAACTAGCGTTCCCCAGTGTTACAATCAGAGCATGACTCGACGCGAACTATGGACTAGCCTACGAGCTATCCGTACCCAATCAAGAAGCCGCTACATCCTTAATCTGAAATCATCAAAGTAAGGGTGAGTTTCATTCGAATTAATAAGCATTATGCAGTCATAAGCAGTAAAATCTCATAGTAATTATCATCCACTCAATCATACATATAATCGGAATCATTACAACAAGCAAGCATCAATTCAACAATATTGGCCATCGGCCCACAACTCATCAATTTCATCAATGATCAAGTTATATAAACAACATCACCTTAATACATCAATCACATAAACATACCAAGGCATAACACTGGATTTCATCCAATCATGTTATAACCAATGCATATGGTTCAACTGACACTATGCATGTGGTACCAATACATGGGATACACCCATCCAACTGATCTATTTCATCACCGAGATACAGTTTTAACCAGCACAAATTCCACACAATGGGAATTATGCCCACCAATTTGATCCATTTCATCACCGGGATCCATCACCGAAAATGTATGCCAATGAATGCAACATATAACATGCTTACAACATCACCAATCCGATGTAACACATCGTTTCATTATCATCACCAATTCATCACCGATAAGCATGCATAAGTCTAGCATTCATACAAATATATCACACGCATACATTCACCACAATCCACATGTTAATATTAACAACATATTAACATTCATAAATTATCAATCATCACCACGATTATTCATCGTTACATTTATCATCATTGCACACAATGTAATAAATTATCAAACAACTCAACAGCATAATCACAAAACATGTATCATCTACGACATGTTATATAACAAAATCACTCGTTGGATATCATAATCCCATCACCAACATAAATACATGCATCAATAATCATATATATATATATATAAGCATATATACATATACCATATTTCAATTCATCAACAATTAAATCGAGTTTTAAAAATAAAGTCGGCCACTGCCCATTTTATCACTTTATCAAATAAAGCATCTAATTAGCTTCGCAACGCCCAAAACGGCACACAAATCGGATACTCGGATCAAAAGTTATGGGTTTTTAAAAATAAAACATTTTTAGAAAAATGCTGCAGAACCCGGGTTGTCCCTACGTGGGAACCGGTTCCTGGCAGCTTCCAAAACACGCCTCTGATTTTTACTATGGGGAACCGGGTTGTACCTACATGGGAACCGGTTCCCAGCTGCCCAGAATCCATTCTTCTCTGTTTTTACAAGGGGGAACCGGTTCGTCCCACATGGGAACCGGTTCCTACGTACCTGCACAGCCAAATTCACCATTTTGACAGCATTTACCTTATCCCATTCCCCCAATTTCAGATACATACGAACATAGCACACAAATACCATTGATTTTCACACAATTACACATTTCAAACAAGTTATTGACATGTATTAACATCATATATCACAAGTATCAACAGAATCATGTCAATTCATACTAGATTATCAAAACCTAACAAAATTCCCAACCCGACACGTACGATTGAATTACACAATAATCCTAATCAATCTTACCACCTACAATCACATAAGGAATACTAACCCGAAGAATCCCCCCTTACCTTAGAGTCGAATCTTCGAAGTTCTCCTTCCCTTCAGGCTCTTCTCACTTTCACGTGTTCTTCAGTTCCAAAATCTGTTTCTACTGCTTCTACTTCCTCTTTTCCCATTTCCTTTATTTTATGAAAATAAAATAAAATATTCTTAATGGGCTTGCTTAGTTAGCACCCCCTTACTGCTAACCACCACTCTAGGCCCAAAGCCAATATTTCATCATTTTCCAAATAATTCCAAATAAAATTACTAAAATTCCAATTATTTAATTCAAATCCAAATTAAATTAATAAACTGAAATTATGGGGTGTTACACATATCACCTTCCAAATATGACTTGCGAATTTTCTCGTATTTCCACTGTTTAAACCATTTTTCACGCCTTTCTTCTTAAACCCATGAAAACTCTTTATTATTTTTCTTCAATTTTTGAATGACGAATAAACGTCATTATTAACTTATAGCTCAAATAAAGAGGGCAAATTTTGGGGTGCAACAATCGAGAAAGTTTAAAAGTGTGCAAACCGTGAGCCTTGGAGGACGACTCTGTGCTTTTTACTCGAGTGGGAGGACCTGGATAGCTTCAGAGCACCTTCAAGAACGCGTTGCAAGGCTTTGAATGCTTTGAATCCTTACCAATCTCCAAAACCGAATTGATATTATTGAAGAAGTTTTAGCTCTTTGATTAGGGTTCTTCTGGCTGCAGAACATGAACTAGGGGTCTGGGATTGGTTGTGTTCTTATAAATGATTGAATTAGGGTAACAAAACTGAATGAATCTTGTTAAATCTTTGAATTGAAATTTGGAGAAATTTGATTTATGGAACTTTCAAAATTAACCAATTTTCAATCTAATCTTGCCAATACTTGATTTGCACGAAATTGTATCAATTTGGAGTGTGATTTGGTGATTAAATTTGATTCAAATCAAATCTCTAATTGAATATTTGAATTTCACATGATTTATATAAATTAATCATCACTTTTAAATGATTAAAAATTCATATAAAAATCAAATAATATTCAAAAATTCGTGGCAATTAAATTTGGAGTCTTGGATAACTCGAGGATCAAGATTGGATCATAAAAAGTTGGGGCCCTTTGCAAGGAAATCCATTTTGAAGCCTTTTGTTTTACATTTTTCCTTTTAAAATTTCCCAACTTTGACAAGGCATATCTCTCTCAATTTTTAAGATATGGAGGAGTTCTAGGACTTTTTGGAAACCTCAAGATGTTCTCTACAAGCCACTTTGGAAGTTTTTTTCCATTTGAGGATTTTATCTTGATGATATTGCCTTTGACAAAAAACTGCTTTTGGTTGACTTTCAAAAAGGACCTATAATCTTTTGATCCATATCTCTCAAATGAAGCATTTTTGGACTTGGCTTGTGAGAGACAAAATTGTAGAGAATTCAATTTCCTTCAAAATGAGCTTTTGAATTTGTTGATTTCTGATCTTTTCTTGATGAATCATGATCAATCCTTGATCAAATGATGAATGATACTTCAAAACAAAGTTGTTGACAAAAAATCAGGAGTTTTGACTGTACTTTGACCACAGTTGACTTTTAGGTCAAACTAGTCGACTATTGACTTTTTGAGCAATTGAGCGGTCAATCCTTGGAATTGAAACCTGAATTTAGTCACGGAGATAGTTTGAAACATCATAAGCCAAATGAAATGCATTGGAGCCTTTGATTCATTGGTTTTCTTCAGAGAAATCAAAACCCTAATTCCTTGAGCTATTGTTTAGGAGGGGGTGTCTTTGAGCATTGCACTTTGATAAGAGCTTGAAAAGAGAAATGGAATGGGCAAATTTTAGGGTATGACACCTGCAAAGAGTTAGCTTCCAAAAATTCAACTTTTAAAAGATAAATTTCACTTAAGGTCAGTCTCAGTCAATAAAGAAACCAATTCCCCAGTAGAGTCCACTTTAGGTCAATCATCCAAACAAATCCCCCAGTAGAGTCAATCTTCAAACCTGGGTCTTTAATTCATCAATCCATGCTTAACAAAAGCACAATCCTCAGTAGAGTCAATCTTTAGGATAATCCTCAACAGAGTCAAAATCCCCTGAGTCAGAGATCCCACACTAGTAGATCTTTCCCTTTATTCAGAGTCAGCCACAACCTTGGGCTTTGTACAAGGCATATAATAGAGTTTCCCCAGTGAGTCCTTCACCATCAAGTAGCCACAACCTTGGGCTTTGTACAAGGCAGATAAACCACAGTTCTTGTGTCAAAAGATTCCTAACCTTTAGGATCTTTTCCCCATAGAGTCATCCATACTCAATTTTCTCAACAGTCAGCCACAATCTTGGGCTTCATACAAGGCAGAAAATAATGTCTTCCCTAGCTAAGAGTCAGTCATAACCTTGGGCTTCATACAAGGCACAAAATAACAACTCTCCAGCTAGAGTCAGCCTCAATTCTGGGCTTCGTACAAAACACAAAACTTCTTAGTTTAAGTTAATCCCCAGTAAAGTCATCTCCTAAAGTCATTAAAAACAATCAAAAGCTTCAAGCTTGGGCCTCATACAAGCCAGCTAAAAAATCAAATCTTTCAAACAGTAGATAGACATAGCTTATCTCTATAGAGAGATATTTCTCCTATCTCACCACATTCAAACAAACAAACATTTCAATTTCAATTTCAATTTCAAACATTCTCCTATTTAGGACTTTGAAAGGCATGCTCTAAGGAAAACACACCCAGACTTGTACACTTTCCCTAATTTGGATGAGAATCTTTCTTTCATTCAAGAGACACGCGACTGGCATACTTGCAAACACACAAGTAAGGACCCTCTCTTTAATGAAATGAATTCTGCTTTTCTATCACTCTTTTAAATGTTTGTGGTGGAATAGTAGAAATACCTCTCTGTAAAGATGATTTCATGTCTCTTTACTGTAAACAGAGATTTAATTCAAGCTTCAACCTTGAGCTTCAAGCAAGGCACCAAAAATAATTAATTTCCCTAATTAGTTCTCCGAACTACAAAAATCTCTGACTTCCATTAGGGATATGTAGGCATGAGGTTCACAAGGAATCTCAGCGAGCTAATAAAAAACCAAAAATAGTCTGTCTGTCTGTCTTTTTAATTCAATTCAATTCCTTCTCCTGACACAAAGGAGAAACTTTCCCAATCATTAGCAACAAACACAAACACATAGACACAGAGAAGGTTCCCGTACAGTACTACGGATATGTAGGGTGCTTAAAACCTTCCCTATGTATAACCGACCTCCCGGACTCCAGAATTTCTAGTCTAGGTGAATTCCCACACTTAGAAAACTCCTAGGGTTTATTTGAGATCTTTTTACCCTTCCTCCTCGTAGGATAATTAAAAAGTTCGTGTGTTATCGTAGGAAGAACTGAAATAAAATTCATCCCGTCACGGGCGCATTCTCCTTCCAAATTCCGCGTGAAGGGTCTAGCGTGTCGTCCTCCCAAGTGAAACGGGGAGGTAAAAAAAACGACACCACAGGTGGCATCTTTAATCTCACTTCATATGTTCTTTTGATGGCATCTCTAAGCCCATCCCTGACACAAGCGCAAATTTCTGGGTATTCTAGTGTTCAATCCTCTTCCACCTTCAAATATCGATTGGCATACAAACCATTCTACATCTTCAGGTTTAAGAAGATTGAACAGGGGCAGCTGTCATACCCCAAAATTTTCCCACTATATTTCAAGCTTCAATTCCCAAGATTACTCAGTCAATTGCTCAGATAGTCAACAGTCAACAGTCAACTAGTTTGACCTAAAAGTCAATTGTGGTCAAAGTACAGTCAAAATTCCTGATTTTTTGTCAACATCCTCATTTTAAAGCATCATTCATCATTTGATCAAGGATTGATCATGATTCATCAAGGAGAGTTCAGAAATCAACAAAACTCAAAGTTTCTAAATTAGGGTTTTTGACCAAAAAGTCAACTGAACTTTGACCAGCCATAACTTTCACATGGAACATCAGAAATTTTCCATTCAAAGCTCATTTTGAAGGAAATTAAATTCTATACAACTTTATCTCTCACATGCCAAGGCTAAAAATGCTTCATTTAAAAATGCTTCATTTTGAAAGTCAACCAAAAGCAGTTTTTTGTCAAAGCCCGTATCATTAATATAAAATCTTCAAATGGAAAAAAGGTTCCAAAGTGGCTTATAGAGGATATCTTGAGCTTTCCAAAAAGTCCTAGAACTCCTTCATATCTTAAAAATTGAGAGAGATATCCCTTGTCAAAGTTGGACCACTTTTAGAGAAAAATGTGAAACAAAAGAGCTTCAAAATGAATTTCTTTGCAAAGAGGACCAACTTTTTATGATCCAATATTGATCCTCAAGTTATCCAAGGTTTCAAATCTAGTTGCCACGAATTTTTGGATTTTTATTTGATTTTATATGAATTTTTAATCATGTAAAAGTGATAATTAATTTATATAAATCATGTAAAATTCAAATATTCAATTAGAGATCTTATCCTAATCAAATCCAATCACCATTCACACCATAATACCAATCAAATTTCGTGCATATATAATTTGGAATAATTGAATCAAATATTGGACAAAATTAGAAAGATTAGGAACCATATTTCAAATCATATTTTCTCTAATGAAAATCAAAGATTCAAGTGGATTTTCTCTATAATTGCTAACCTAGTTCGTTCTATCATAAATAGAGGACAAGTGCAGACCCCTAGAGAAGTTTTTGCAGCATCTGAAACCTTGCCCGAGCTCTCTAAAGATCAAGAAAATCTCAAGATCGTTTTTGGAGTTTGAGGCCGATTGAAAGCATTGTGAGTGTTCCAAACGATTCCCAGGAGATCATTAAAGCTGTACCAATCATCACGAGCCCCTGAAGCCTCAAGAACACGAGCCAATACCCTACGGTTTGTCAATTTTTTGTTTGAATCGAATTATATTATTCATGCATCATTGGTGTCATTTGATTGTGTATTATTGTTCATAACAATGTATAGATTGTTTCTGGAAGTTTAATTGGACTTTTGTGCGTGTTTACTACCAATTGCCATTTTAGGGTTCATACCTTAATTTTAGGGATTTTCGATTTAGAAAGGTTTGGACTGTGATATTGACATAGGTGTGTTCGTGTGAATGAGGTGATCATGAATATGGTTTTAGATTTTATTTTCTGTGTATGCAATTTTGGCTAGTCGCAGGTGTTGTAGTGACGGTTCAACAACCGTAGCTAAAAGTTCCAGGGGCTAAAACGACGGCCCAAGGTTGAAGATGACCTCGTGTCATCACGCGATTGGCCGATTTCAAAGAGAAAAGTGCGCGTCCCTCTTTTTAAATCCAGACGGATCTGACGTGCTCTCGCCCACGTGCATAGGATGCGCCCCCTCATATCAACCCTCAGATCTTCGCTCCATTCCATCCAATGTCTCTGGATGCGCAGGTCCGCCATGGACCCTCAGAAGCCAGTCACACCTGATCAGAGCTAAGTTTTTCCAAATTTTTTTATTTTTAATTACATAATCCTTTTATTTATTTATTTATTTTCTCTTCCTTTTTATTTTATTAATTGTTTTCTCTAAAAAAATTATATTTACTAAGAATGTTATTTTTTTATAATTATTTATTTTTTATCGAAAACTCGACTTTTTTCCATAATTCTGTCGATAATTGTTTTAAATACTAAAAATTCAGATTTTTGCATATGTTGTTAATCAATTAATTAATTAGGAATAATCTGGTAATTATTTAATTATTACATTTAATCGAATATTCGACTTTCTTAAACTTTTAATAGTCATTGAAAATATTAAATTATTTATTTTACATAATTTGCTTAAATCAATTATTTTAAATTAGGGTTTGTTAAATAGATCTTTATTGCACTAACCTTTCTCTTCTTCATTCTTAATTTTCAGGATTGATCAAGGATCATGAAGGTTCAAGCCAGTTGATTATTTTAAACTAATTATTCTCTTTTTTTTCTTTTGCCTTTATTTTTCTGCCCATAGGTGTTTATTGTAATAGCGTAGGAATTTATTTTCTGCCTTTTATTTCGCCATAATATTAATTGTCGTGGTTAGTAATCCTAGGGAGTGCAAGTCTGTTAATTGAATTAGCATCACTAAATTACAAGATAAATACTTGAATTTAACCACGTGATTGTGCTACACACACACCTTTGGGGTAACCTCTCTTGTTGCCTTGTTTGTTGTTGCCTTATTATCTGCTGCCTTTAATTATGATTCTGAATGGTCATGTCCCTCGATTCCGAGGATACCTAAGCAAAATAGATGTTGCCTTCAGTTCATTATCATCATCAGTTTTGTCCCTCGAGGTTGCCTTATAAATGATTATCGTCCCCATTGCTAAGGTATCCTCGCATGTTGCCTATAAATGACTATTATGTCCTTCCCTAAGACTACCTGCCCCCTTTATGGCAGGGACAGTCTTGTGGCGAACGATATTTTCCACGACCCTTTTCAAATCCAATGAAAGGACTACCTGCCCTCTTTATGGTATGGATAGCCCTTTCCCATTCAAGTCTAAAAGAACAATTTTTCTAACTTAAGGGTAATTGCTTTTTAATTGCTTGCTCTGGTTTAAATTCAAACTTTCTTTCACACTATCTTTTCAAAACAATTCAAAAAGGCTACGCTTATTTACAAGCTAAAGTCCTTATTCAAAACTTTTCTTATTCACACACGACACTCCAAACATTTTGAAAACAAAGTGAGCTAAGCAATTAAGAGCCCATGGATAACCATGGATACAAATGGTGCTTACACCTTCCCTTTGTATAACCTACCCCCGAACTCAAAGTCTTTTAAAAATGTTTTTTTTGTTCTTTTAGCCTTTCCAATTGGATAAAATAAAAGTCGGTGGCGACTCTTGCTATCTGCAACATTTCAAAAAGTCAGTTCTCCCACCGTATTACACTGACCATGATGATCAGAGGTTGGAGTGAATTTGCTTTTATATTTGTTTTTGGAAAAGATGGGGAAGCAAAGGATTCCCACAAGCGGCGTCTCTGATCGTACCCGATCAGACTGGATCGTCAATGGCCTTCAACAACTGGACTTCGAATGAATGGAGGGGTGTACCTGCAATGTACTCTGATGCCAAAGTGAGAAGACAGAGCAATCGGAGTGCAAGTACAAGGTAAGAGTGAGAATGAATGAAGTTACTTGACCCTATAGTGAAAAAGGGTATTTATAACCCCCAGCACTGGGGCAAGATCCCCACATTAGACTGGATGCCTAGGCCCGAAATGAAGATTGCTAGGATTCTACGTGTGTACTGGAGACCAGCATGTAGTCTCCATCCTGGGTCAACCTGTAACACCCTTCTAAACCCCCGCGGAAAATAGAATAATATTCAGAGTAAACATGAAATACAAGGATGTCACAACTTCTTTAACATAAAATACCATAGTCATTTGTCATGCTACACGAGGAACCATTTAACATAATTACAATTCATGTTCAACACAGCGGACAATAATCCATAACATTTCATATTCATTATCCATGCAAGTTATTCTAAAACAATCATAAAACAACAAGACCGACATAATAATTCGTCTCTAAACTAGCGTTCCCCAGTGTTACAATCAGAGCATGACTCGACACGAACTACGGGCTAGCCTATAAGCTATCTTCACCCAATCAAGACGCCGCTACATCCTTAATCTGAAATCATCAAAGTAAGGGTGAGTTTCATTCGAATTAATAAGCATTATGCAATCATAAGCAATAAAATCTCATAGTAATTATCATCCACTCAATCATACATATAATCAGAATTATTACAACAAGTAAACATCAATCCAACAATATTGGCCATCGACCCACAACTCATCAATTATACCAATGATCAAGTTATATTAACAACATATTCTTAATACATCAATCATATAAACACACCAAGGCATAACACTGAATTCCATCCAATCATGTTATAACCAATGCATATGATTAAACTGACACTATGCATGTGGTACCATACATGGGATATACCCATCCAACTGATATCCTCATCACTGAGATACAGTTTAACCAGCACCGATTCCACACACAGGGAATCATGCTCACCAAAATATCCAACACCGATTCCACACACTGGGAATCATGCTCACCAAAATATCCAGCACCGATTCCACACACTGGGAATCATGCTCACCAAAATATCCAGCACAGATTCCACACACTGGGAATCATGCTCACCAAAATATCCAGCACCGATTCCACACACTGGGAATCATGCTCACCAAAATATCCAGCACCGATTCCACACACTGGGAATCATGCTCACCAAAATATCCAGCACAGATTCCACACACTGGGAATCATGCTCACCAAAATATCCAGCACCGATTCCACACACTGGGAATCATGCTCACCAAAATATCCAGCACCGATTCCACACACTGGGAATCATGCTCACCAAAATATCCAGCACCGATTCCCCACACTGGGAATCATGCCCACCGTTTTGATCCACTTTCATCACCGGGATCCATCACCAAAAATGTATGCCAATGAATGCAACATATAACATGCTTACAACATCACCAATCCGATGTAACACATCGTCTCATTATCATCACCAAATCATCACCAATAAGCATGTATATATTCTTAGCATTCATACAAACATATCACACATACATTCACCACAGTTCACATGTTAATATTAACAGTATATTAACATTCATAATTCATCAATCATCACCACGTTCATACATCGTTACATCTAACATCATTGCACACAATGTAACCAATTATCAAAACAACCCAACAACATAATCACAAAATATGTATTCATTTACGACATGTTATAAACCAACATCACCCAATAAATATCACAATCTCATCACCAATACAGAACATGCATCAATAGTCATATATATAAGCACATATACATATACTATCTTTCAATTCATTAATAATTAAATCGAGTTTAAAAAGTAAAGTTGGCTATTGCCCATTTTATCAATTCATCAGATAAAGCATCTCATTAGCTTCACAACGCCCAAAACGGCACATAAATCGGATACTCGGATCAAAAGTTATGAGTTTTCAAAGATAAAACATTTTTAGAAAAATGCTGCAGGAACGGGGTTGTCCCTACGTGGGAACCGGTTCCTGGCAGCTTCAAAGTCTCGTCTCTGGTTTTTACTATGGGGAACCGGGTTGTCCCTACATGGGAACCGGTTCCCAGCTACCCAGAACCCATATTTCTCTGTTTTTACAAGGGGGAACCGGTTCGTCCCACATGGGAACCGGTTCCTACGTACCTGCACAGCAAAAATCACCATTTTGACAGCTTTTACCCTATCCCATAACCCCAATTTCAGGTACATACGAACATAGCACACAAATATCATTGTTTTTCACACAATTACACATTTCAAATAGGTTATTGACATGTATTAACATCATATGTCACAAGTATCAACAGAATCATGTCAATTCATACAAGATTATCAAAACCTAACAAAATTCCCAACCCGACACGTACGATTGAACTAGACCACAATCCTAATCAATCATACTACCTACAATCGCATAAGGAATACTAACCCGAAGAATCCCCCCTTACCTCAGAGTCGAATCTTCGAAGGTTCTCTTCCCCTTTGGCTCTTCTCACTTTCACGTGTTCTCCTTTCTTCAGACTCAGTTCCTGCTTCTCCTTCCTCTTTTCCCCAAATTCCTTATTTTATGAAAAATAAAATAAATATTATAATGGGCTTGCTTAGTCAACACCCCCTCTTCTGCTAATCACCACTCTAGGCCCAAATGTCAATATTTCACCATTTTCCAAATAATTCCAAATAAAAATACTAAAATTCCAATTATTTAATTTAAATCCAAATTAAATTAATAAACTGAAATTATGGGGTGTTACAACTCTCCCCCACTAAAAGAGTTTTCGTCCTCGAAAACATACTTCAAGTAAAGTCCCAGATAAGAGTACTTCATTTGACTCTCCCATTCTCCGTTAACACCTTCTTGGTCGAGTCTCAAAATTCATCTGACATAACCAACACCAGCATATCTCATGCATTCAATCTCCGCCCTTACTTCGCATCTGACCATCCCAGGGTATACCACTCGCTATACTCCAACGATTAACGACAATGAAACTTCGAGGTGCGATCCATACAACACGCTCAACAACTGAATAATACCATTACACAATCCATGGTATGATCGCAACTGATCAACACTGTAGTAATGGATTCCATTTACTCACGTACCAACCTTAGGCACACTCTTGCAATTGAGCGATAAAGTAATACTTACACTTACTCAAAGCAAATTCCCGAGTTACTTCATCTATTAAAAACATTCCCACTATCGGAACAAGCACACATCAGTAGTTATAATTACATAGCTCATCATCCTCAATATACCATTGCTTACAAGATAGCTCAACTGAGTCCCACTCTCCACTAAGAATCAAATCAGCTTCATCCTTCATAGAGTATAATCCCTCATTACATTTAGAAATCTACATAACACCTTACAACATCACAAGATTATTATAGTATCATGTAGCATCAACTCTTCGTCTTAACTTCTCCAAATACATACTCGTTAACTACATTCAACCATAATAGGATATCCATCATCTCGGCAATTATTCAAAAGGGTTCTAATCCTTGGGCACGACATCCTTATGTCTATGAGATTCCAAATTCAACCTATAGATCAACACATATTCTCCATGTAGAACCCCGACATATTAATTCCTCACTGCTCACGAGTAGTACTCATAACACCACTCTACATCATACTTTCGCTGTACGACTACGATTACTCGTCTTAAGTCACCGTCCAATGCTTTGCACTCCTTCATATTCACTTCCTCATAAGTTCCCACAATATGGTGAGTGGTTATTCTCACCTCTCAACCTTCACCACATCTTATACCATTAAGGTAACAAGCAATCTCATACTATCTATATGACTCCGCCTACTATCAACAAGAGATTAAGGGTGATCAAGTCCTCAATTTGTCAATAGATAGCCGACAATCATATTTAAGCATAGACCGTTGTTACTACATAATAGCGTCTTTTCCGAGTTTGCACCCAAACTCATCAACATTGTCATAGTCTAATAATTCTCTATGGTGTCCTTCTTCTAGAATATTCTTTCTCAACTCGGTAACACGCGGAACACAACAGCAACCACCAACCTCATTATACCATCCTCGTCAATTCTGAGTCCGTCATCTTTACCTTGGTAATCCAAAGTCGACTTATCGATCAACTCAGCATCAGCTTTCTGACTTTCTCTATCCTCGTCAGGAATACCATTAGTCAGTTTCAGTATACCCAATCTAACATTAGTAGGAGCACCTTCACATACCAAACTTAATTCTCTGAATTGTTCAATTCAATCCAACTCTTTCACCATCAGCATCGACATTTTTAGAGGCAACCTTGAACCATACAAATAATGTCACTGCAACATCAAAACAAAACCATGGCTGCCAAATCTAAATCATGAGTCAGATAATTCCTTTTCTGCGCTTTCAATCGTCCCGACGCATAAGTTACTACTTACTGATTTTACATCAATACACCATCCAAACCCATCAACGACGCATCACAATATACCACAAATGGTTCCAAAGTCTATTTCACTTTTTCTACTGATTCCTTCATCACTCAAATCCATCAATATTTAAATCATCTTTATCATCTTATTTATTAAGGACATATTCTACTCGACTTCGTTCCGAACAATCGCGGTAATAAGCATTCCTATTTCAACACTGGTCTAGGCCTCTTTATCCAACATCATAATATCTCCTCATAGGACCACTCTACTGTATTTATAACTCTTCCACAAGTTATAACATAATCTCACCTCTTCGTAGTCTCAAACGACACCCTAATCCGATACTCAAGGTTCAAGATATGAATGTTTCCAACCGTTACCCAAGATACAATACCGATACCATGCAACGAAACTCTATACGACATCTCCAAAACTTCTCAATTGGCACATTTAATCTCTAAGATTGCTTCTCAACAAGCCCCCTCATTATTCCTTTATTCTGTTTAACTCTGACACTGACATCCCATGCCGCACCAACGAATAGTCTAGTTCTAAGGACAAGTGTAACCGTAACTTCACCTCTTTCCAACAACACCCTGTCACAATTAAATATGTTACAGCTGCTGCAACCATTTTTATAACAAACTCCATCTCTTTAGTTTTCCGACGCTTCAAACGGAACTCAAATCGGATGTCCAGAACTCCAGTTATGAATTTTCGAAGTTTCATAACGATTCAGCAATCTTCCTGCGATTTGCTTACGGAAATTTTGCTCCAAAACTCATCCTTTTCAAATTAATCTCATTATTAACATCATCTTATCACATCTCTTTGCTTCCAAACTTCTTATAACTTAAACAACACATTTCATCGCTGAAGTTCGATTTCTGCAACATCCTGAAACCAAATTCATGTACGCCATCATCAACCTTCTTATCCTTGAGATCACACTCGTCTCTTTGCATTACTCGCACTTCGAAACTTTCTCAACAACATCGATAACCTCTCCCATCATCTCAATTACTTACTAGTAATCCTACGACAAGGTCTACGACAATACTTCTTTTAATCACTGCTTCAACAACAACCTTTTACATAGGGCTACTCATACAACAACATCGCAGTACGTCAGTAGCACTTGAGGCATCACAACTTCCAAATTCCATTTCTCAGAAATAACCATCATCTACTCCGAGACACTCCGACTGAACAACAACCACGGTCTTCAGTCCATGTCACCTTCGCTTCAGAAAACAATAACTCCACACTCTTGTACTACTGCCCCACGCATCTCTCTAACATCTTGCATCTGAGACATATCCGAGAAGCATGACTTCTCCCCCACTAGTTTCAATCCCACTTCTGCAAGCAAACATTTAGAACACACTGAGTACCGACAGTGTTTCACACACATGTCGCATACCGAAAGGAAATTAACAACAAGACTCTGGTCGCAAGGACCGACAATGCTCTGATACCACTATTGTAACACCCTTCTAAACCCCCGCGGAAAATAGAATAATATTCAGAGTAAACATGAAATACAAGGATGTCACAACTTCTTTAACATAAAATACCATAGTCATTTGTCATGCTACACGAGGAACCATTTAACATAATTACAATTCATGTTCAACACAGCGGACAATAATCCATAACATTTCATATTCATTATCCATGCAAGTTATTCTAAAACAATCATAAAACAACAAGACCGACATAATAATTCGTCTCTAAACTAGCGTTCCCCAGTGTTACAATCAGAGCATGACTCGACACGAACTACGGGCTAGCCTATAAGCTATCTTCACCCAATCAAGACGCCGCTACATCCTTAATCTGAAATCATCAAAGTAAGGGTGAGTTTCATTCGAATTAATAAGCATTATGCAATCATAAGCAATAAAATCTCATAGTAATTATCATCCACTCAATCATACATATAATCAGAATTATTACAACAAGTAAACATCAATCCAACAATATTGGCCATCGACCCACAACTCATCAATTATACCAATGATCAAGTTATATTAACAACATATTCTTAATACATCAATCATATAAACACACCAAGGCATAACACTGAATTCCATCCAATCATGTTATAACCAATGCATATGATTAAACTGACACTATGCATGTGGTACCATACATGGGATATACCCATCCAACTGATATCCTCATCACTGAGATACAGTTTAACCAGCACCGATTCCACACACAGGGAATCATGCTCACCAAAATATCCAACACCGATTCCACACACTGGGAATCATGCTCACCAAAATATCCAGCACCGATTCCACACACTGGGAATCATGCTCACCAAAATATCCAGCACAGATTCCACACACTGGGAATCATGCTCACCAAAATATCCAGCACCGATTCCACACACTGGGAATCATGCTCACCAAAATATCCAGCACCGATTCCACACACTGGGAATCATGCTCACCAAAATATCCAGCACAGATTCCACACACTGGGAATCATGCTCACCAAAATATCCAGCACCGATTCCACACACTGGGAATCATGCTCACCAAAATATCCAGCACCGATTCCACACACTGGGAATCATGCTCACCAAAATATCCAGCACCGATTCCCCACACTGGGAATCATGCCCACCGTTTTGATCCACTTTCATCACCGGGATCCATCACCAAAAATGTATGCCAATGAATGCAACATATAACATGCTTACAACATCACCAATCCGATGTAACACATCGTCTCATTATCATCACCAAATCATCACCAATAAGCATGTATATATTCTTAGCATTCATACAAACATATCACACATACATTCACCACAGTTCACATGTTAATATTAACAGTATATTAACATTCATAATTCATCAATCATCACCACGTTCATACATCGTTACATCTAACATCATTGCACACAATGTAACCAATTATCAAAACAACCCAACAACATAATCACAAAATATGTATTCATTTACGACATGTTATAAACCAACATCACCCAATAAATATCACAATCTCATCACCAATACAGAACATGCATCAATAGTCATATATATAAGCACATATACATATACTATCTTTCAATTCATTAATAATTAAATCGAGTTTAAAAAGTAAAGTTGGCTATTGCCCATTTTATCAATTCATCAGATAAAGCATCTCATTAGCTTCACAACGCCCAAAACGGCACATAAATCGGATACTCGGATCAAAAGTTATGAGTTTTCAAAGATAAAACATTTTTAGAAAAATGCTGCAGGAACGGGGTTGTCCCTACGTGGGAACCGGTTCCTGGCAGCTTCAAAGTCTCGTCTCTGGTTTTTACTATGGGGAACCGGGTTGTCCCTACATGGGAACCGGTTCCCAGCTACCCAGAACCCATATTTCTCTGTTTTTACAAGGGGGAACCGGTTCGTCCCACATGGGAACCGGTTCCTACGTACCTGCACAGCAAAAATCACCATTTTGACAGCTTTTACCCTATCCCATAACCCCAATTTCAGGTACATACGAACATAGCACACAAATATCATTGTTTTTCACACAATTACACATTTCAAATAGGTTATTGACATGTATTAACATCATATGTCACAAGTATCAACAGAATCATGTCAATTCATACAAGATTATCAAAACCTAACAAAATTCCCAACCCGACACGTACGATTGAACTAGACCACAATCCTAATCAATCATACTACCTACAATCGCATAAGGAATACTAACCCGAAGAATCCCCCCTTACCTCAGAGTCGAATCTTCGAAGGTTCTCTTCCCCTTTGGCTCTTCTCACTTTCACGTGTTCTCCTTTCTTCAGACTCAGTTCCTGCTTCTCCTTCCTCTTTTCCCCAAATTCCTTATTTTATGAAAAATAAAATAAATATTATAATGGGCTTGCTTAGTCAACACCCCCTCTTCTGCTAATCACCACTCTAGGCCCAAATGTCAATATTTCACCATTTTCCAAATAATTCCAAATAAAAATACTAAAATTCCAATTATTTAATTTAAATCCAAATTAAATTAATAAACTGAAATTATGGGGTGTTACACAACCGTCCAGAAGTCTCAAGGGAGACGCAGTCTTCTCGAGAGTGCGTAGACTCCGCCCGATTCGGGAGGTTAAAGAACATAAGCAACCCTACGAGGATGAGGGTCCTCGACGGGATGACAAAAGGTAGTGCTCCCTTCATCGCCTGCTCGAGACCCTGAACACGATATTGCTCGGCCCAGTCCAAAACACACACACGCATGCATATATATATATATATATATATATATATATATTAAAAATGTTGTTTTTTATTTTTTTTTATTATAAATCCATTTCTTTTAAAAATATAAATAATAAATTAAGTGTATAATATTTTTAGAATCGATGTTTTGAAAAGATATTCCCTCCATTCCTAAATATAAGACTCCATAGAGTAAATTGGAGAAAACAAGAAAGTTCGTTAGAGTAATAAATTTAAGGCAAAATACTCATTTTAGTCCCTTAACTATAGGACATGGTTCACTTTGATCCATTATCTTTTTTTCGTGTCAAATTGGTCCCTTAATTTTCAAAACAATGCAAACAAGTCACTTCTGTCAACTCCGTTAGTCAAAGTTTGTTAAAAATCTACGTGGCACATTTGACCAACTATTATGAAGGATTTAGCGTCGGAAAAATCGATGCTAAAACTATTTCTTGATTTTATTGTTCATCTTCTTCCCCAAATTTTTCTGCATTTTAATTTTTGATGGCTTATTTGCATATCTAACCCCTACTAACTTAACACATGAAACTAGCAAAAAGAAATCAACACAGATCTAGCAGGCGAAAAGAAATTAACACAGATCTAGCGAAAAATGCAGAATAATATTAATTATTTATGTAGTTTCATCTACAACAAATGCAGCTGCTCCAATAGCTCCGGTATTGGTTTTGAATTCTGTCGTCGTTGCTCGGAGACTTCCGGTTTCAGTTTTGTTTTGATTACCTCAAGCTCAGTCCAACCATCATTTTTGTTCTGACCCATTTTTGTTTTTCTTTTTTGTTTTGAACCTAAACAAACCTAACTCAGTCCAGCCACCATGCTACCGAACCCGACACGACACCATCGCGAATCAACCTTCTGATCACCACCCTACTTTCCTCCCAAAATCCCGTTGTATAAATGTGATTTACCCATTAATTTTTCTTTTGCAAAATTGGTTTTTCACCAAGAAATAGTGAACCTTAGACCATCTCCAACCATGGTTCTTTCATACCGTTCGCCAGCTTGGAGCATTGGAAAATGGAAAAAACATTGCCAACTGGATGGTTCTTTTATTGATTCAGCTACACGTGTATTCAATGACGTGAGTTTGTCATTCTCTGTTTTACTTTCAAATCTACTATCTATTCATTAATAATAGATTGACCAAATTGCCTAAATTACCCTTTCACCAAAATTTATTTGCACTAATAAAAGGTCATTTTTGTAACTAACAAATTAAGTATTCACTCTTTCAACTTTATTGAATGGATGCACCAAGTGTTAGCTTTTCATTGGTCCGAATTAAATAACATCTTCCCTACAACTTTATTGCATGAATGATGACATCACATGTAAGCCATGGATGATGGAAGTCATATTTAAATTTCTTTTACATTTCATTTTCCCACACTTTCTTACTTTCATTTTAATTTTTCTTAATTTATTTATTATCACAAAAAATATTAATAATCTATTTTTAAATTTTAATCTTACTAAAAATTTCAAATTTCTTTCGCATTTCATTTTTCCATACTTTCATTTTAATTTTTCAACATTTATCTATTATCGCAAAAAATATTAATAATCGATCATTTAATTATTATTCCCAAAAATATTTAATTATTTCACGGGCCACTATCAACTCAATATTTAATTTTTTTTAATCGATCATTACACATTTTCTCTATCTTAATTAAAATTTCAAATTTCTCTCACATTTTTTCACACTTTCTTACTTTCATTTTAATTTTTTCTCTATTTATTTATTTATTTATTATCTCACGGGTCACTATCAACATAATGTCTATTTTATTTTAATCAATCATTGTCTTTATTTGAGAGATAATATCTTTATTTTTATTTTTTTCTCCATCTCACGATTTTTTATCATTATTTAATACAATTAAATTTCCATGATTATTGTTTATTTTACATTTGTTTTTAAATATATTTTATATCGCATCAAATTATTTTTTATTTCACGGGTCATTATCAACATAGTAGCTATTTTGTTTTAATCAACAATTACTATTAATTGAGAGATAATTTTTATTTTTAAATGTTAATATTTCATTTTTATTATCTCCATCTTATTGTATTTTTTATATGATTATTTAATATAATTGAATTTATATGATCATTTTTCATTTATAATTAAACCATAGTGATCTATATCATTTTCTTTTAATTGTTGTTGGACCGTCAATTATTAAATTATCTGACCCAATTTTGCTATTGTGTTCTTAACCTATCTTAAACATTTTTTTGTGGATCATTGTTTTCTATATAATTATTGTTAAATTTACAATTAAGTAAATTATTTCATATTTTTCATTTATATTTAAAATTTTACATTTGCATTTGTTAAAATTTTATTTTTTTCTCCAACTCACATGTTCTTTTTTATATGGTTCTTTATTACACACAAAATTAGCACATGAATACGATAATAATGTTTAATCTTAAGGGTCACTTTCAATACAATGCCTATTTTATTTTAAACAATAATGACTTTTATTTGAAAACTAAAGTATTTATTTTCAAATTTCAAAACGATTCCTATGGATATTCGGTTTTCAAAGAATTGGGAGTATAACAGAGCAATCAATAAAACTCAAACTCTATTCAAGTAAAACAATTCCTTTTAATTATGCATATTGCTTATAATTCCTTTTATTTATATTATTCATATCATTACAAAAATACTACATCAGAAAAAAAATCACCCGTGCGGAAGCACGGGTCTCTGACTAGTTTAGATTTAAAAGTGGAGAATCCATTAGTGATGGTTTTGGCTATTAAGGATCTATTCAATAAAACTAGGCAGAGAAGTTGTGATGGAAGCCATGTGGTTCATCTCTCCTATCTTGAGGTTTACAATGAAACTGTCAGGGATTTGCTTTGCCCCGGAAGACCTTTAGTTCTTAGAGAAGATAAACAAGTTCTATTTCTTGTATTTTTAAAATGAAAATTGATAATTCATAAATATTCCTTTTTAAGTTACAGTATATGTGATGATTAGTAGGGACTAGATCTGTAAATGAGCCATCAAAAATTAAAATGTAAAAAAATTTGGGAAAGGAGAAGAACATTAATTAAAATCCAGAAATAGTTTTAGCGTTGGAACCAACGCTAACTCCGTCACAATAGTTGGTCAAATGTGTCACATAGATTTTTAACAGACTTTGGCTAACGGAGCTGACGGAACAGACTTATTTTCATCGTTTTGAAAATTAATGGACCAACTTGGCACGAAAAAAAGATAAGCACCAAAGTGAACCATGACCTATATAGTTAAGGGACCAAATTGAGTATTTTGCCTAAATTTATGGACTATTTTGTATAATTTTACAAGTTTATCTTTAGGAAAGAGAAATAGTTAATTTGTATGTAACTTATTTACTATGGATTATAAAAAAGTAGGTGAATTCTTATCTTACAAACTCAAAAAGTTGGGTAAAATCATCTGTGTAAAATGGTTTGATAACAACAAACAATTATACTATTTAATAAATGAGTTTTTCTAATCTATGCAACATTGCATAGCAATGTTTTAAAAACCGGACCGGACATCAAACCGGTGAGGGTACTGTGTCACTGGTTTATTGGTCGAACCACTGAATCACTGGTCGAATCGCATGACTAAACCGGGTTAAACCGGATAACTCGGTCGTTATAACAAAATTATATAGGTATAAAATCTATCGAACCGAATGATTCAGTCCCTACAAAATATAACTAGTACTTAAATTTTTTGATAACATCATATTATAAAAAAATTTACAAATTCATAATTTAAATTCAAATTTTACACATAGGTATCACACAATCAAATAGTACATAATTATAAAATATAAACAAAAGTTTAATTTTGCAATATAATTTAATTGAATAATTTATAACAAAATAATTCCATTGTCTACTAAATTTAATTTCAATAAAAGAAAAATTATTTCAATGTTGGGATCTCCTTCAATATCAAAATTATCTGTAACGAAATCAACCATATCTACAACCATTTTTTTAATTTTTTAATTTTATTTTTAATTAAAATAGTCAAAATGACATTGTTTTAATTTTTTAAAGTAAAAAAATAAATAAAAAAATTGAAAAATGCATTTAAACCACCGGTTCACAAAAACTGTCGGTTTTTCTGATTTTAGCGGTTTACACCGGTTTTGACCGGTTCACACCGGTTCAATGACATTACCGATCCAGCTATTAAACCAGACCGGTTACCTGGCCGGTTCCCGGTTCGATCGGTCCGACCGGCCGATCCGGTCCGGTTTTTAAAACATTGTTGCATAGGGTAAAGCACAATTAATACACCACTTTTTTAAATATAAATTACCATATTAATTATTATTTATGTTGATCCATTAATTGGGTGAGGAGAGAAAATATAAAAGATTACTTTACAAAAGAAAAATAATTAATATGATAATTTATATAGAAGAAAATAATGTATTAATTACTTTTATCCTATGCAATGTTGCATAGGTTAGAAACACACTTAATAAATAATTAAATATATTAAAATTAAATGATACTATGTGATTGAATAAATGTATATAACCTAACTACCTATTTTTTTAGGTAGAGAAGTTATAAAAAAAACCTAATACAATTAAGAATATGTTTGAAAAGAAAAATTAATTTATTTTGAAAATTGAAAAGATTCATATAAAAAGCCTCGGGTAGGGAACTTTAGTTCTCCCTATTAATATAACTTGCTTAATATATATATATATATATATATATATATATATATATATATATATATATATATAACAAAAAATCGCTCTGGTCAAGGGAGGGCGATTTGGGGATTAGGGTTCTCTTCCATGCGCGGCGATTCACGGCAGCGTCCTGACGGATGGACGGTGGTCAGGCGACATCAAGGCGGGAGACGGTTGTACTCCTGGGATTCTTTTCCACCATCTTTCAATCTGAAACGTGGTAGGGAGGAAAACGTTGTTTCTTTCTACTTCTCTGCTTTTCCGGACAGGTACACGGCCAAGGAGTTTTTCGAGCTGTTTGGGTGCATCGGGGAGGTGGTAGAAGTGTCGATTTCACCAAGAAGAAACAAGTTCGGGAAAAAGTTTGGCTTCGCAAGATTCGTGGAAGTGGAAGACGCTAGGCTATTAGCAGTGAAGTTAGACAATGTCATTGTGGAGGGGAAGAAGATACATGCCAACATTCCTAGGTTCGACAAATTTAAAGATAGAGAAGCGGCGTTTCAGTTCAGGGGGAGGGATAATTTTGGTGCGGTCGAGATTAAAAGTAGAGATCGAGGGATTGGTAGAAGGGAGGGGCTGTCTTACGCAGGGGCAGTGGCAGGAGTGGTGGGAGCTTCAGTTTCTGCTTCAGCTCCGTTAGCTTCTTCGGCGCGACCCTCAGTTTTGTTGAGTCACGTTACGAGTGAGGAAGACAGGAATAGGTTCGCCAATGCTATGGTGGGTGAGATTCTGATCGCGGGGTCGGCGCATAGAATACAAACCATGATGGATGCTGTTGGTTTTCACAGTATTAAGGTGTCGGTGTTAGGGCCGAACCTCTGCTTGCTCGAGGAAACGGAACAAGGGGCTTTGGGGATTCTGTTAGAGGAAGGTGTTTCTTACTGGAAGTGTTGGTTTTCTGCAATCAGGAAATGGACTTCTGATTGCGTTGACTCGGAGAGGACAGTTAAGATTAGAGTGTTCGGTATTCCGTGTTTTGCGTGGAACAATGATTTTCTTATGTCGTTGGCGAATTCATTGGGAACGTTTATCTGTTTGGATGGTAGGACGTGTGAAGGGAATTTTTTTGAGTTTGCTAGGATCACTCTGAAAGTGAAATTTGATTTCGCTTCTCAACAATCAGTGTCGATAGATATTGACGGCGCTCTTTTTACTTTGCTGATCTTGGAAGAACTGGAGTGTCATTCTTTTCCTTCCGTTTCCATTGCTTCTTCTAATTCTATTTCTGAATCTTGGTCGTCGGATTTCGTCGATTCGGAGGAGGCACGGTCCGTTGATTCAAAAGGCAGCAGGGAGGATAATGTGAAGGTTTCTGTTTCTGACCCTATTGAGGAATTTTCGTCCAGACATTCCTTGGCTGGCAGTAATACCAGTCGTTCAGCTTCTGGGCATACTGATTCGGTCGTTAAAAATTCTTTGTTAGAACCTTGTTCCCCATTAGTTGGTGTTCAGCCCGAACTGGGAAGTTATGATAGGGCTCTGATGGCTGCGAAATCGAAGGTTCCCCCTTTGGTGTCTGTAGGTAATTCTCTGGCTGGTGCTGTTCCGTTGGAGGTTGAATATGGTTCTGTTCCGTTGGAACGGGAGTTTGCTCAGTCAGCAGCGATGTCAGAGGCTGGTTTTTCTCAGGGACGGGTTTGTTCAGTGGTTGGCGGAGGAAGTCTCGTGGGCGCTGGTCAGGACAAGGTGTCACCCCACAAGCGGTCAGCAGTGAGCTGCACAGGCCTTGTTGGAAATTCTATCTTTTTGGACAAGTGTGGTAACAGGGAGGTCAATTCTGTTTTGAAATCAAAAAAGATCAAATTGAAGAAAATTTCTGAGTTGGGATCTGTCAAACTTTTGGTAGCTTCTAATAAGTTTAGGAAGATTAAAAGGAAAGCGACACTGCATCATTGTTCTTGTTCTGATTTGCTGGCAGTAAGTAGTGGTAAAACTGATATGTGTTATGGGGATCATGCTGAAAACTCTGTTATTTCAAGGAACAACAAAAAACAATGGGAGTTAGTGGAAGACGAAAGGGGAGGTAAATTGAAGGAGTCAATTATTGCCTTGGGTGTTATAGGTAGGGAGGAAGCTAATTCTAAAAATGTCCCGACAACGGTAGGAGGGGAGGAGAAAACAAACCGGTTTTTATGATTATTGGCACGTTGAACATAAGGGGGGGAGCAAATGCTCTTAAAAGGAGAAGAATTAGTTCTCTTATTAATAAAGGTGGGGCGGATGTTTTCTTGATTCAAGAAACGAAGATTGCCAACATGCATGAGTTTCGTGCTCTTAGTTTTTGGAGCAACACGAATATTGGTTTCTCTTTTTCCAACTCTCTCGGATTATCGGGGGGGCTAATAACGCTTTGGAATAACGATGCTATGGAGGTTATTCACAGTTTCAAGGGGGAAGGATATCTCGGAATAAAAGTGATATGGAAGAGTTTTATTTACTACATTGTGAACGTTTATTCGTCATGTATTTTATCTAAGAAGAAGGAGTTGTGGAGTAAGTTGTTAGAGTTAAAAGAGACCTTCACGGATGGCGAATGGATTATAGGAGGGGATTTCAACGCCGTAAAACATCGTGGCGAGAGGAAAGGGAGAATGCTATATGATGACAATAGTGGTATGAGGTTTTTCGCCGAGTTTGTGGAGAAGAGTGAATTGGTAGACATACCTTGTAAAGGCAAGAAATTCTCGTGGTATAGTGGAGATGGAAGGTCCATGAGTCGCATTGATAGATTTCTTCTTTCGGAAGTGATAGTTGATAGATGGAAGGTTATTGGGCAAAAAATAGAAGATAGAGATTTATCGAATCATTGCCCCGTTTGGCTCGTGATGGACAATCGTGATTGGGGGCCGAAGCCTTTTAGATTCAATAACGAATGGTTCTCTTTTGATTCTTTTATTCCTTTTGTGGAAAAATCTTGGAATGAGATTGAAGTTGAAGGAAGAGGGGACTTCATTTTGAAAGAAAAACTCCGTCGCTTGAAAGATTGTTTGAGGTGGTGGAACAAGAATGTTTTCGGGAAGATTGATTTGATGATGGAGGAGGATGTGAGAGAGATTAATTTGGGGGATGAAAGGTTGGAACAAGATTCTTTTGATTCTTACTCCGATGTTGTTTTAGATAGGAAGAAGGCTTCTAGTAGGTTTTGGTTGAATTTGAGGATAAAAGAAAATATGTTAGCTCAAAAAACCAAATTGAGGTGGTTGAAAGAGGGGGATTGTAATAGTTCTTTTTTCCACAAGGCTATGAAGGAGAGAAGAAGAATTAATCACATTGGCCCTTTAACTTCTTCGGGATTGTTGTTGGAATCGGTGTGTGAGGTTAAGGAGGAGGTTCGTAGTCATTTTTCCAATAAATTTGTGGAAGGGGAGCGGTTAAGGTCGGATTTGGGAGGCATCAATTTCAACAAAATTAATAGCGAAGACGTGAAGGAACTCGAGAAACCTTTTCTTGAGGAGGAAATTAAAGAAGCGATTTGGAATTGCGGTGATTCGAAGAGTCCGGGCCCGGATGGATTCTCCTTTTTGTTCATCAAAAAGTGTTGGAATATTGTCAAAGAAGATTTTGTGCGGTTTTTTAATTGCTTTCACTCCGGCGAGGCTTTATCGAAAGCGGTCATCTCCTCTTTTTTGGTGTTAATCCCGAAGTCTCCTAATCCGGTTTCCTTGGATGACTATAGACCTATTTGTTTAGTAGGTTGTATGTACAAAGCCATAGCGAAGCTCTTGGCCGGAAGATTAAAAAGGGTGTTGAACTCCATTGTTTCTCCTTGTCAAACCGCGTTTGTTCCGGGCCGGCAACTTCTCGACGGTGTGCTAGTGGCAAATGAGGTGGTTGATTATGCTAAAAAAGAAAAGAGGAATTGTCTTCTTTTTAAGGTGGATTTCGAAAAGGCCTATGATAAGGTAAATTGGAATTTTTTAAGATCTATGTTAATTGAGATGGGTTTTGAATCGAAGTGGCTTAGATGGATGGACCTTTTGATTTTTCATAGTAATATGTCCGTCTTGGTCAATGGTAGTCCGACCGATGAATTTGTGGTAGAGAAAGGCTTGAGGCAAGGTGACCCTCTTTCACCTTTCCTTTTTGTGTTAGTTACGGAAGCCTTGGCGGGGTTGGTGAGGAAGTCTACGGAACTAGGGGAATATAGTGGTTTCAAGGTAAATGGAAGATGTGAGGTGGATATTCTACAATTTTCGGACGACACTTTGTTGGTTGGGGAAGGTAGTTGGAAACATGTGTGGGCTATTAAGGCGGTTTTGAAGGCTTTTGAAGAGGTGTCGGGTCTTGGTATAAATTACCACAAGAGCAAACTGATTGGAATTAATACTGATCCTTATTTTTTGGAAGCGGCGGCGCATGTTCTCTCATGTGGGAGGGAAGACAATTCTTTCAAATTCCTTGGCATTAATATTGGTGCTAATCCTAGGAAGTCTTCCTCTTGGGATCCTCTCCTTGCTAAAATGAGGAATCGTTTATCGGGATGGAAAAATCGCTTCTTGAACATTGGAGGTAGATTGACTCTCTTAAAATCTATTCTTTGTTCTTTATCTATTTTCACCATGTCTTTTTACAAGATGCCGAAGAAAGTAGCCAAGGAGTTTTCGCAACTTCAAGGTAACTTTTTGTGGGGTGGTGTGGAGGAAAAAAAAAAGATTCATTGGGTTAGTTGGAAGAAGGTTTGCCTTCCTAAAGATTTGGGAGGATTGGGTATTAAGAATGTGTTGGACTTTAATCTTGCGCTTCTTAATAAATGGAGATGGAGAATTCTTAAAGGTGATGATAATGTTTGGTACAACGTGCTAAGAGCCCGTTATGGAGACATTTCGACGACGGTATTTTGTGGGGATTTGAAGGCGCATTCATCTTTATCCAAATCTTTGTGGTGGAAGGACTTATTCAATATTGGCATGGCGACTAATAGAGATCCAATGGCGAATCTTTGTAAATTCGAGGTTGGTAACGGTTTTTCTATTCCTTTTTGGGAAGGTAGATGGACGGAAGGCAATATCCTAAGTCATGAGTATCCGGACCTTTATTTTTTGTCTTGTTTCAAGAAGGTTTCGGTGGGAGCGATGGGAGGGTGGAACAATGGAGTATGGGGTTGGGGTGATTTCGGTATTAATTCTAGCCTTTTGACTACCGACATTCGTCTTTCTTTGAATTCCTTTCGCTCCTCTCTTCCGTTGATGGCTTCTGGTTCGGATAAGGGAGACAAAGTTGGATGGTTAGGGACCAAAGGAGGTGAGTTTTCGGTAGCTTCTTGTTACATTTTTTACGCTTCTTTTCGTACTCCGTTTGGTCCGTGTAATAAAAATGAAGAGTTGGTGGCCAAAATTTGGAAGTTGGCGGTTCCTTTTAAAATAAGGATTTTTGGGTGGAGACTTTTTGTTAATCGATTACCGACAAAAGATCTTTTGAAGACTAGAGGTATTCCTATTCCTTTAAACTCTTTATGTTGCTCTTTTTGTGAGGTGGATCTAGAAAGTAGAAATCACTCCTTCTTTAATTGTAAAGTGGTGGATTTAATTTGGAAGGATATTGCGATTTGGGTCGGTAAACCGGTTGGTAAGGAGGAGGATTGTTTAGCTAATTTTTTGGATTGGTATAGTTTTTGTAAAGTTAACAAAGTTAGGGAAAGCAAGTGGGGCCTTATTTGGATGGCAACCACGTGGTCGATTTGGTTAACTAGGAATGGTATATGTTTCCGGAATGACGGTTGGAATGTTGATAATACGGTGTGGAATGTAAAGTTGCTCGCTTGGAAGTGGTCCTTTTTGGGAGATAATTCTAATTCCAATTATAGTTTTTACGATTTTGTAAAGGATCCTCTTTTGTTCCTATCGTAGCTAGAATTGGTTGGTATTTTCTCTTTTTTGTGAGGACTTGTCCGCTTTTGTGTAAAAAGGATTGGAGAACCCTTTGTTCTTCCTTTTATTGAATCTTGATTACTCAAAAAAAAAAATATATATATATATATATATATATAAGAGAAAAAAAATTAATAATAATTATAAACGGGTAGTAATATTTATAGGTAAATTTTTTGTACGGTTATATGTGAACCTATCAAATGAGAATTTTAGTTATTATAATTAAGAACTAAGAACTTTTAATAATAACCGTACGATTTAAAATCAATGCATCAGATTTCACTCAAATTTTAAAAGACAATAATTAATAGATAGATTCTGATTTAAATACATATCATATAAATACATATCTGAGCATTGATTTTAAATCGTACGGTTGTTATTAAAAGTTTTCATTCTTATAATAACCTAAGTTCTCATTTGATACGTTCCCGGTTGAATATCATCATCTTCAATATAAATAATTTTTAATTTTTAATTTATTTTAAAATAAAATAATATTAATACCCAACTAAAATCACGCGCAGAATGTTCACCTGATTTATGTTATGTTTGGCTATGGATTAATACCAATAACTGCCAATAATAAGAAGGAGATAAACAAGGATCACGAATATGTTACTCAAGATAAAACGACGAGAATGGATAAAATAAGGAGAAAGCTACCCCTTAACAGTACCACCGTATCTGTATGTTGCAAAACTTGAGCTATACGATGAAATACCTACCCGCGAGACCCCTCCGAGCACTACACGTGCTAACTCTGCTCCACACGTGTCTCCTTGTGCCTCTAACTGCATCCGTTCCAGACACTAGACTCAAAATGGTTGATTATAACGACGAAACGCGTGCCATGCATGTAAATAGAACCATAGCCGCTCCAGCGCGCGCTCACATGGAATTTCCACATCACGAAACCGATACAAAAATGGAAGAAAAAAAAGCCAAGAAAATTGCGAGCGAGTTCCGATCAGAGTTCCTGCAAATGCTCCGTAAGAGACGAACTCCTCGAGGTACAACAATCAAATTCGATCGTTATGTATTGAATGCGTGCGTTGATTCTCTGTTTCTTTCTCTTTTATAAATGAAATTCGTTTGTTAATTATTTTCAGTTCCGTTAACCACTGAAATCGTAAAACCAGTGGAGAATGCTTGGTATCAGAAGAACTCTCCTTCATCGAAAATCGATGAGGTTCAATTCAAGTTTCAACACTCATTCGATTATCTTCTTCACCTGCTTGTTCAAATTCAATCTACTAACAATTTTATAACAGGAGATTATGAAATCTTGTCCAAAGAAAGACATTGAGAATTTCAAAGATTTGCTCAAGGAGGAGAATCTGTATTTAAATACAGAAGTAAGTATTCGATTTCTCTGGGATTTGAATTTCAAATGGTTCTTTTGTTATTCAGAATTGAATTTTAGGTCTAGAGAATAATTGATTGAAATGATCCTTGATTTTGTAGGAAGGAGAACAAGGAAAGTTGCCTCTGTTGATTTTGAGTTTGAAGGAAAGTGATAAACAGATAAAAAGACCTGCAGTTGTTTTCCTTCACGGTACAAACAAGTATAAAGAATTTTTGCGTCCATTGCTAGAGGTTGCTAATGCATTTTCTGTGTTTTTGTCATTGCTCATTCTGTTTCTATTCCTATGAAATATGAATTAGAATTTCTGGTTGATTATAATCGTGGAGTTTATTTGTGTTCTTGGTGTTTCAGGCATATGCTTCGCGAGGATACATAGCAATCTCGGTTGATTCCCGTTACCATGGTGAACGAGCAAAGAGCGCCACCACCTATCGCGATGTATGTGTTTTCCTTGCTTTACTTTCTCGTTTTGCTCTAGTTGAGACGGACACACACGACACCATATATATATATATATATATATATATATATATATATATATATATATATATATATATATATATATATATATATATATATATATATATATATAATTGTTTGGCAAAATATCTTTTTTTTATCTTTTATCTCGGGTACATTTTGATCCTTCAGTTTTAAAATTCAATTTCAAAAGAGGCAACGTGTCTTAAAAAGCCTTTTCCATCTAATTTTCACAAATGGGTCCATTTTTGCATTTGTGTCATTCAACAGGGTAAAATTCCAAAAAATTTGCCTCAACCTGGAATTTAACATTTTACTAGTACCACTGGCCCACTTCACCACTGTTGAGTTATTTACTTTTTGGTATGCCAAAATCATTATTTTCAAGGGGATAACTTCTCTACCGGTCTCAAAAAATTTGGTAGAGTAATTTCGACCAATCAAAAGATCTCATTTAATTTTAATATATTTAATTAATTATAAAATAATATAGCAATAAAAAACAAATATTAGGGTCTGAGTTTCCTTTTGAAACAACAATGGTGTTAATTAAGTATGTATATCCAATTTTAAACTAAAAAACAACACCTTTAAATAGAAAAACTAAAAAAAACAGTAGCATGGATACCAAAAAAATGCAAAATCAAGAATGTTTGGTTTCATAAGTTATTGATGAGGTTTTATTAGGAAGGAAGTTTATCAGAATACAAATATGTGTGAGGCATATTGCGGCATGTAAGGTGCTTGCCCAAAATGAGAAAAAAAATTCTAAAATTATTAGAATCATTTATAAGAATTATTTTTTGATACTGGACCAAAAAATCTAATTTCTTTATAGATATTATTTTAAGAGAAAAAGGAATATACACTGACAGTGTAAAATATTTTTACACTGTCAATCAATCACAACCATGCATCCAATTAAAATATAATTTTAATTTTAAAAAAACTAATATGACATGGCAATATGTTTACCCTGTCAGTGCACTACCTTTAAACTTTTATTTTAAATCTGTTTTTTTTTTCATCTGAGATTGTGACGGAATAAGTGTAACTATTATCTACAAAGGTGATTGTGATCAAATAAGAAAGGTGTCTAACTAATTAATTGACCAAATCTCGGTTTTAGTTTACATATAATATGTTCTGTGGGAAAATTCTTATATATTGAAAACTTTAATATATTGAACTGTAAAAAAGTGAGGCTTTCTCAATAATTCAATTCAGGTACCCTATTAGTTTTAAATTTAGGGGAATTTTTATATACTCATTTTAAAAAGTTTGGTAAAGTTACATTCAATATAAATAACAAATAATTGTACACTACCCAATTTTTTGTGATGGATAGAGAAGTTGTCCCCTTAAATTTAAAGAAGTTTTGTTAATATATTTTTGGCTAAATTACAGTTTTGGTTCCCCTATTTTAGTATTTTCACTATTTTAGTCCATCTATTTTATTTTTAAGCACTTTTGGTTTTTCATCCCCATTTTGGCAAAAAAAAAAAAACACTTATGTGTCACTTTTTAAAATAAATAGCTCATCCTCAAGTGGAGATGGGACTAAAAATGAGGATGGGAGACCAAAAAACGTATTTTAAAATGTGAAACATAAGCCTTTTTTGTAGCCAAAGTGTGGATGAGAGACCAAAAGTGTTTAAAAATAAAATAGAGGGATTAAAATCGTTAAAACATAAAAATAGGGGGATCAATATTGTAATTTAGCCTAAATTTTTTTAGCCTAAGTTTAGTTTGAAGTTAATTTTAATACAACTGATCCAGATTGAGAGAAGATTGGTTAATAATTTTTTTTTGAAAGTATATCTTTTTTGGATTTTTTTTAAATAATCATGTATTAGAAAAAAATTACGCAAATAACGATATTTCGAAAAAGGTTTCAGAAAACATTGACACCAAGGCGCCATGTGAGATGACGCCACCATTGTATCAGATGAAAGGAGGCGTCTTTTGGGATGGCTCCTATGTACAACGTTTCTGCAATAAGCCATCTCAGATGGCGCCTTGGTGCATTTTCAAATGGACAATTGAACAAATATATACAAGGAGGAGGCATATGAGATGGCTCCTCCTCCTAAAAGTTGACGGGAGGCGCCATTTGACATGGCTTATTGGGATTGAGTGTGCCATGTCAGATGGCGCCTAGGGCTAAAAAAAAGGGAATAAGCCATGTGAGATGGCGTCCTGGTGTTAAGGGTTTCAGAAACCTGGTTATTTGCGTAATTTTTTTCGAAACGTGGTTATTTGCGTAATTTTTTTTAATACATAGTTATTTTAAAAAAAATTCTCTTTTTTGTTTGCTTAAAATTATAAAATATTTTCTTTAAAAAAAATGTATGCCTCATTTCTATCAAAAATAAATAAATTAAAAACTAACCAAAATAACTTTTTATTTTCCTAGTGAAAATCATTTTTTAACAACTGTTTTTAAAAAAAAAAAAAAAAACTTACACATACATATAAGATAACGGACCCGTTTGTTTTGGCTATTTTTAAAAATAATTTTTATAGTATTATATAATTTTGTGTAAAAAAATTTTATAAAGATATCTTTTATAAAAATTTCAAATAAAATTTTTATTTGAATAGTTATTCTTAAAATGTTATTTTAAGTATTTATTAGAGTAGAGTATTGTGTTGTAGTGTAGGACTGCCACCTGTCCTTTGTATTTCTCTTTTACCTGTTATTGCAGGTCACCTGTTACTCATATATATAAGTAACAGGTGCTTCTCTCTATCTTGTAATGAAAATCAATATAACAGATTTCTAACAGAATCAGTTACAGCACCATGAAGTGCTTCTCTCTCTACTTTCTTTCTCTTTCTAACATGGTATCAGATTAAGCCTAATATTCCTTTCAATAATAAAGAGTTCATTTCATTTTGTACAGCTTGTTGTATAGGAAAGTCTCACAGACTCCCCTCTTCACCTTCACACACTATTTACACTAAACCTCTAGAATTGGTCTATGGAGACCTTTGGGGACCATCACCTAATGTGTCTACTCTTGGTTTTAAATATTACATGTCATTTGTAGATGCTTATTCCAAGTTTACTTGGATTTATTTTCTCAAGAATAAGTCTGAAGCTTTAGCTATTTTTCAACAATTCAAAGTGATGGTTGAATTGCAACATGGTAGCCCTATCAAGGCATTCCAGTCTGACTGGGGGGTGAGTTTAGACCTTTTAATAAACTGTTATCTGAACTGGGCATTGTTCATAGAATTTCCTGTCCCCATACTCATCACCAAAATGGTGTGATTGAGAGAAAACACAGACATATAGTGGATACTGGCCTCACATTACTCAGTCAAGCCTCTCTCCCTCTAGCTTATTGGGATTTTGCATTTTCTACTGCTATCTATTTGATAAATAGATTTCCTTCTGCTTCTGTCCATTCCCAGGTTCCTTACACTTTGCTGTTTGGTGTTAAACCTGACTATAACTTTCTCAGGGTTTTTGGCAGTGCCTGTTTTCCCTTACTCAGACCCTACTCCACTCACAAATTCAACTTCAGGTCTCAAGAGTGTCTGTTTTAGGGTATTCCACCTCTCACAGAGGTTATAGATGTCTTTCCCCTTGTGGCAAACTCTACATCTCAAAAGATGTGTTATTCAATGAGTCTAGGTTTCCTTACTTGGATCTTTTTTCTTCTACCAAACCTAAACTCAGTCCTAATGCCTCACCCTCTCTCTCTCTCTCTCCCCTTTACCTATGTTCTCTGTTCCTTCTCCCTCATCCACCTCTACATCTCCTCAACTTGGGGCTGAATCATCTTCCTCAGCTCCTATTTCTCCTACTGTTTCTAGCCTTATTCCCTTGGCTTTTGTTTTAAGCCATATTCCCTTGGATTCTGGAAGTCTATCTCCTTCTGCAGTCTCATCATCCTCTGAGCATAACATTCAGGTTGCCACTAGTTCTCAAGAAATCTCCTTCAGTGGCACTGTTGACTCCAACAATTCTACCAGTCAGTCTACCTCCTCTAAGGTTGTTGCTGTCATACCTAACAGTGTTGTTCATGTAGATGCTATTCCTGTCAATCATCATTCCATAACCACTAGAGCCAAAGCTGGTTTCAAACATCCCAGACTTGAACCTAAGGTGTTGCTTACTGTTGCTGAACCAAAATCTGTCAAACAAGCTCTCACCAATCCTAAGTGGCTGGCTGCTATGCAAGCAGAGTTTAATGCCCTCTTATCTAACAAGACTTGGACACTTGTACCTCTCCCACCTCACAGACAGGCTATTGGCAGCAAATGGGTGTTCAGGGTTAAGGAAAACCCTGATGGTTCAGTAAACAAGTACAAGGCCAGACTTGTTGCAAAAAGTTTCCACCAAAGAGAAGGTTTTGATTTCAATGAGACATTCTCTCCTGTGGTAAAGCCTATTACAATCAGAATCATTCTCTCCATTGCTCTTTCCTATAACTGGTCTGTTCAGCAACTTGATGTGAATAATGCCTTTCTCAATGGCTTGCTTGATGAAGAAGTCTACATGGTGCAGCCTCAAGGTTTTGAGCAGTCTGATCCCTCCTTGGTATGCAAACTGAATAAGGCTATTTATGGCCTTAAACAGGCTCCTAGGAAATGGTTTGAGAGACTGCAAACAGCCCTGGTGCAGCTCAAATTCCACCCGAGTAAATGTGATCTCTCCCTTTTCACTTACTTTGAAGGTGGCCATACAATTTATCTTCCGGTGTATGTTAATGATATTATCATCACTGGCAGTTCTGGTCCCCTGTTGCAAACTATTATTACCAAGCTGAATGTTGCCTTTTCACTCAAACACTTAGGTGATTTGGATTATTTTCTTGGAATTCAAGTTACCAAGGTTGCACCTCAGGCTCTGCTTCTTACACAGTCCAAGTATGTTAAAGACTTACTGCATAGAACCAATATGCTTGACTGCACACCTGTCACTACACCTATGCAGTCTACTTGTAAACTCACCAAGGTTGGATCTCCTCCTCTCAATGATCCTTACATGTATAGATCAGTGGTAGGTGCCCTCCAGTATGCCACACTCACTAGGCCAGACATTGCCTATGTTGTAAATAAGGTCTGTCAGTTTATGGCTCAGCCTCTTGAAGCTCATTGGGTGGCTGTTAGAAGGATCTTGAGGCATCTTAAAGGCACTATCTCCCATGGGCTGCATCTCACTGCCTTACCTTTATCCACTACACCTTCTATTAAACTTTTATGTGATGTTGACTAGGCCTCTGACCCTGATGATAGGAGAAGTACATCTGGTGCAGCTATCTATTTTGGGCCAAACTTGGTCTCCTGGTGGTCCAAAAAGAAGCATGTGGTGGCCAGGTCAAGCACTGAATCTGAGTTCAGAAGTATGGCACATGCTGCAGCAGATGCTTTGTGGATTCAAACACTTCTTCAAGAGTTATTCATCACTTGCAAGACTCCTCAAATTCTGTGTGACAATCAATCTGCAATTATGCTAGCTCATAATCCTGTTATGCACACCAAGACCAAGCACATGGAAATTGACCTTTCCTTTGTAAAGGAAAAGGTCCTTGCCAAGCAACTGCAGGTCATACATATCCCTGGTACTGATCAGTTGGATGATGTTCTTACCAAGCCTTTAGCTTCTACAGCTTTTCGGACTCTCAGGCACAAACTCAGGGTAGCAGCCTCCCCGTGAGGTTGGGGGGGTATTAGAGTAGAAAATTGTGTTGTAGTGTAGGACTGCCACCTGTCCTTTGTATTTCCCTATTACCTGCTATTGCAGGTCACCTGTTACTCATATATAAGTAATGAAAATTAATATAACAGATTTCTAACAGAATCAGTTACAACACCATGAAGTGCTTCTCTCTCTACTCTCTTTCTCTTTCTAACATTATTTTATTATTTTATCGAAACTTTTTTTTTTGGATATCAAAATTTTAAAAAATTTCTTAATTTTAAAACTATTTCAAATAGATTTTTATAAAAATTATTTTTAAAATACAATTTTTTGAAAAAATTGCAATTTTACACCTTTGGGGGTCAAAAGTTTAAGCAAAATCGAAAGTGCTCTAGGGACATCATAGGTTACGATGAATGTAATGCTAATAAACTCAGAGTGAAGGGAGGTAGATGACTAAAGAGGGAGAATACGAGTGGAAACCGCTGTTCTGCGACAAATGTCAAAAGTTTGGCCACAAGTGTGGTGAAACTAAACCTAAAATGCAGTGGAGGCCGAAACCGAAGCTACCAGAAGAGAACAAGCTCAATGCTGACCCAAGGACACATAAGGAAGTAGACCCTGAGGAAATTATTCAAGAGTGGACAAAGGTGTGAATCAGTGGCAAAGATAGAGGAAAAAATAAGATTCATGAAGAGACACCACTGACAACTCATTGTATGAATGGTTTTGAGGCACTAGGGATTTTGCCTGATCCATTAGTGATTCAAGACTGTGGAACACGATAGTTGCTTGGAACGTACAGGGGATGAATAAATTAGGTAAGCTTAGGGAGATAAGCTCTCGTTTCCCACAGGTTCAACCTATGATTATTGTTTTGCTGGAAACAAGAGTTAAGAAAACTAAAGCTACTAATATAAGGAATAGGTTCAACCATGATAATAGTAGAATTTGGATTGTCCGAGATACTAGTATAATAGATGTTATATATGTCCATAGTACTAGCCAAGTGTTGCACTGTGGTGTGTATGGTTTGGATGAAATATTCAAGTATTGGCTTACTACTATTTATGCTTTAAATAAGCTCAACACAGAGTTTTATGGAAAGACATTGAGAGATTGCATGGCCAACAACAAGGGCATTGGTGCTTACTTGGGAACTTTAACAATGTGGCTAAGGCCAAAATAGGATTGGTGGTAAAATGGTAACTGAAGCTGAATACATTGATTTCAACACAATGCTGGAGAAAACAGACCTAGCTGAAATGGATAGTAGAGGTGACTACTATTATACCTGGTCAAATAAACATGTCGAAGGAACTATTTACTCTAGGATTATTAGAGTTTTGGGTAGTGTATCTTGGTTTCAAGACCATCGGACATTACACTAAAGATTATGCCCCCGAGTGTTTTTGATCATGCTCTTTTATGGCTGAAGAACCATGAGAAGGTGAAGTTGAAGAAATCTCAATTCGAATTCATTAATATTGTTGTGGATTTGGTTGGCTATGCAGAAGCTGTTTCCAAGTAGTTGGAGGGATCCTATTTTAAGTAGGCCAATGTATGTGGTTTGGGAAAAGCTTAAGAGACTACAAAATGTCTTAAGGGATTTGAGCAAACCTCTGATGCACTTGAAGCAGGATATTATCCAATCCAAGACCAAACTTATGCAGGCCTAACAAGACCTCACCATTGACATGATGAATTGCTAGAAGATAGAGAAAGTTAAAAGGTGTATTGAATCTTGTTAAACTTAATGAACTTGAGGAAAGCACCCTTAGGAAGAAGGACAAAATAGAGTGGTTAAAATTGGGGGATGGTAACAAGTCATACTTCTATGCTTCTTTAAAGGCCAAAACCAATGCTAAAAGTATGCACATGCTTTGTGAGGCTGATGGTACCAGCGTTACTATCCAAGAAGAGATTAAGGATCGGGTCTTGGAGTATTATGGTGAGCTAATGGGGAAAAGTGCTTGTAATATAAAGCACATAGATGTTGCAGCTATGAGGGGTGGAGCCCAGCTGAACATGGAGCAAAGGGAATATCTTATTGCACCTGTCAGTGGACAAAAGATCTTCAAGGCCTTAAATAGTATTGGAGATTTAAATGCGCTTGGAATAGATGGGTATGGGGCTAGATTTTTCAAAGCCAGCTGGCAGAGCATTAAGGATGATGTTGATGCTACAGTCATGGATTTCTTTGATGAGGAGAGAATTTATAAAGCTTTTAACAACATTGTAGTAACTCTTATTCCAAAAAGTGTGGAGGCTAGTTCCATGAAAAACTTTAGGCCTATTGCAGATTGTACAAGCTTATACAAAATATCTAAAGTTCTCACAACCAGACTTGGGAAAGTTCTTAGCAGTATTACCAGTCCTTGCCAAGCTGCCTTTGTGCCCGGACAGCAGATCCATAACCACGTGATGCTTGCTTATGGGCTGATCAAAGGGTATTCTAGGAAGAGTGATATCCCCAGATGTATAATTCAACTTGACCTCCAAAAAGCTTATGATATGGTGAACTGGAGAGCTCTGAAGAGTATCCTTAAGGAGATTGGCATTCCTAATCAATTTGTTAGGTGGATCGTGATCACTGTTACATATGTATCGAACAAGTTTAATATTAATGGTACCTACACCAAAGTGTTGCAGGCTAGAAGGAGAATTAGGCAAGGTGACCCTTTCTCCCCTTTGTTGTTTGTTATCATCATGGAGTATTTGAACAGGCTGCTACATAAGATGCAAAAGATTCCTAATTTTAACCACCATGCGAAGTGTGAAAAGCTAAACATTACTAACTTGGCTTTCGCTGATGTGCTCTTATTTGCAAGAGCCCATTTGGCCTTGGGCTCTTAGATCCCTCCCAACTTCAAACTGAATCTTTAATCTCTTGATCAGAGAAATATTCCTCCAAAGCTTTCACATCTCTCTGATCAAGAGTTCTGAATGTTAATCCCTCCATCAAAGGTCTGTCAAAATCAATCTCTAAAATCTTCAACTTAAAGTGACTACGGATTTCTTCCTTGACCTCTTCAACCGAATCTAAAACGCCCATATCCGTGATTAAGGATCCAATGAAGTTTCTCTTGTTTCTACGTTTAACAAAATTGTGAAAGAACCTGCTGTTTAAATCACTATCTCTAGTCCACTTCAGCCTGGCTTTTAGTATCAATATGTTATCTTCGATAGCTAGATTCCTCCACATAGAGCTAACAACATTACTTCTTCTAATAACCAATTCGTCCACCTCATTCTCGACACAGCTAGTCAATAACTTGTTAACTTCATTTATCTCTTCCATCCCTTCATTAACCTTCAAATCAAACCAACCAAACACCTCTTTATACCATCTTTTTAGTATCCCTTTTAATAAATGTCCTTTTTCCCTATGATTTTCCTCATTAATCCGTGCCTCTCAATGAGAACATTAGCCACCTCAATAGCTGTGTCAAAATCGCTGCCAATACTGCTCTTGCCCACCTTTTGAAGAGAGTCTGCTTCATACATTCTAAAAAGTGTAAATGATAAGATACATTCATGATTAAAAAAATAATTGAACATATTAATTGGTAAAGAGAAATAAGAAAAATCTCATTAGGTAAAAGAATACTGCTCTTGCCCACCTTTTGAAGAGAGTCTGCTTCATACATTCTAAAAAGTGTAAATGATAAGATACATTCATGATTAAAAAAATAATTGAACATATTAATTGGTAAAGAGAAATAAGAAAAATCTCATTAGGTAAAAGAAAACGCCGTTGCAAAAATAATTGAACATATTAATTGGTAAAGAGAAATAAGAAAAATCTCATTAGGTAAAAGAAAACGCCGTTGCCGGGGATCGAACCCGGGTCACCCGCGTGACAGGCGGGAATACTTACCACTATACTACAACGACTTGATGTTCACAATTCCTTTTTTACTATTATGGAGATTTTCTCGATGTAGCCTTCTTCAAAGGCAAGTATTAGCTGCCTTTGTGGCGCCAGAGTTATGCTGCCTTTGAGTCTTTCTATCTCTACATAAGATTCTCTCATCCCATTTTTCATATTTTATGCAATTTCTCTTTCATCAAAATGGTTTAAATTAACTAAAGTTACCGTGCCTTGCTGCCATAAAGGCAGCTAATCCTTACCCCTTCTTCAACTCCTTTTCTGGATTAACCATCTGAATGACTTCATCATCTTCCTTGGGAAGGAAGCCTTTTTCAACTCCTTTTGCAGAATTTCTGGAGCTCTTCTTTGATAACCAGTCTACCACATCCTCCCTATTTTGATTACTCCATCTGCTAACTGAATCCGAAGTTATCTCCAAAAAGTGCTTCTTTTTCTCCATAGTTTCAATGAGATTCGCATGGGACAATGAGAATCTTCTGTCATCTTGATTCTGCAAGTTTCTTCGTTGATCTTGATGTTGAAAGTCTCATTTAACACAATAGTGCACCTAGTCCTAATCAAGAACCTTGCAACATCCATGCAATCCAACTTTAATGTATTTTCATCTGAGCAAATGTAAGTCCCGACTGTAGTGCCAAAAACTCATAGAAAGTGGGGTTCCATGCATGAAATGGAATGCCAAAACACCTTAGCCGTGTTAGTCTTTCCTTGTCTACATTTTCTTCCTTCCATTTCCTTATGTCCGAGAACCATTGACTCCACCAACTCCTGCCTTCCCAGATCCTGCTGGATAAGAGTCCCATTTCTGAACGAGCTTCCTACAGAATCCTCTCCTCTGGGCTTTTTGACACTCCATAGATACTAGGTGAAAGAAAAACAGGGGCTCCAGTGATAACTGGTATAAAGAAAAAGTGGACTAGGGTTTGTTTTGGTGGTGGAAAAGTTAGAGAGAAGCAGGAGTTTCTACTCTAACCCATTTTATCTTCATCTCATCTTTACATAAAATATAAATTAATTATTTTTCACAAATTTACTACTACTCACCATCCTTCACATACAAAAACAATAAAAATTCAAAACTGATCATTTGTTTCTTGCTTTTGTGTTGGTTAAAAAAACAGGCTCTTATTTCTGCATGGAGAACTGGAAACACAATGCCATTCATATATGACACGGTAAATTTCTTACATTTGTATCATGGTGCTTTGCTTTGTTATTTAGCTGAACCATTTTATACCCACAAAATGGTTTGGTTGACCTGTAGTAAAGTTGGTGCCATTAGCTTAAGGCAGTTTGAACTCAGGATTACTTTGATTTTGAAACTGGTGTACTATTCCTTGATCTGGCAGGTATGGGACTTGATTAAATTGGCAGATTATCTAACACAGAGGGAAGATATAGACCCCTCTAGGATAGGAATCACTGGAATATCCCTTGGAGGTTGGTTGAGAGAAGTTGAGAGGAATAAGTTAGATACCAGGCTTGTTGTGACTCATCACTAACATAATTTCTTGCTTCAGGAATGCATGCATGGTTTGCTGCAGCTGCTGATACTCGCTATGCAGTAGTTGCTCCTATAATTGGTGTTCAGGTGACATTGAACATTGATTGAAGCCTATCTTTAACAAGATTTGCTTTTGAAACAACAACTTAAATACTATGAATCATATACTTGCAGGGATTTCGATGGGCCATAGACAACGATAAGTGGCATGACCGAGTTGATAGTATAAAGCCTGTATTTGAAGGTATGATGATGATGCATTATTGCTGAAATTTCTTTTTGAGTTTTTGCTTTACTTTAGTTATTGCTCTTGTTATTTCATTAATTACTATATATTTGTAATGAAAGTCACTAATTGATATAATTCTAGTAATCATATAGTATCAGTTTCTATGGGTAGTGCTTTCAAATATTATAGTTAGAATTTCATATATATATATATATATATATATATATATATATATATATATATATATATATATATATATATATATATATATATATTCTCAAACAATCTAATATATGAGTCGTATGGGTAAGCATACCAGCAATAAACGACTGTATTTTGAATGTGCCTTGAAAATCAATTACATTATAATGCTCTTATGCTCATGCATGCAGTGGCTCGTCATGATTTGGGTAAAAGTGCTATCGACAAAGACGTAGTCGAGAAGGTAAGCTAAGTTTTTTATATTTATAATTTCAACTATAATTGTCTCAAGACGACTCGAACTGAATCGAAATATTGCTTTGATATGTTTACTATTCTAACAAAGCATGCAAGACAATGGTTGGTACCATAGTACTGTACGTAGCAGAATCTTCACTTTATAATTTTTGAATCAGGTGTGGGATAGGATTGCTCCTGGTTTAGCTTCCAAGTATGATTCTCCCTACTCAGTTCCATCTATTGCACCCCGTCCTCTACTTATAATCAATGGTAAGATTCTTGTATTTATTATTTATTAACACTTTCAAATTGTAGTTGCAACAATATTCATATGCAAATTGATGTTTTGAGCATAATGTAATACAGGTTTTGCACTTCTTCAATTATTTATTAGACCTATGGATCTCTATTAATTTGTTTAGATATTTATGGGGTGTTTGAATTTAACTTAAATTGAAATATTAACTTGGGTTTTTGTAACACTAGGTGCGGACGATCCTAGGTGTCACCTTGCCGGATTGGAAAATGTAAAGTTAAAAACAAGTCAGATATATGAAGTGTTTCAATGCTCAGATAATTTTAAGGTATAAAATCACATTTTCTTGTCACTATTTAAAAGTTATTTGGAACCTGTAATTTCTATTTTTAATGTTGTAGTGTCCAATATCAATGGGGTATAATTTGATTTTAAACCACTTATAATAATTAAGTCTTTTGAACTAAAGTATTGCAATTGATTGCTTTGACATGCAGTTTATGGCAGAACCTGAAATCGCACATCAAATATCAAAATTTCAGGTGAAAGAGTCGTCGGATTGGTTTGACAAGTTTCTAAAGCCTCAGCAACTTAAGCCTAAACTGTAAAATGATAAAAAAAAGCTCTCTCTGGCTCATGTTACAATTTTGTACTTAATATATATCTCCTAGTTCATGTATCCCATAGTCCATGTTAATTATGTTATAATTTTCTAATTAATGTATCATCCCCTATTCCTTGTAAATTATGTTAAAATTTTCTAATAAATGTATCCTTCCCTAGTCCATGTTATCCTAATAAAATGTAGAACCATAGTTTTATGTGTCTGACTTATGCAAGGAGACATGATTTTTTTTCTATTTTGGATGTACATGACTTCAGAATGTAATTCGTTAAAGGAAATAGTAGCGAAATATTTATGATGGATGGACTACGCAACATTTCTATTGATTGGCATGCTAGTGGGAAAGTGGCTAAAATAATGTGACCAGCAAATGATGGTTGGTGGAAGCTTTAAAAATGTACATCTAAAAACGTATTAGGTTTAGAAGTGTAGGTGTGAAGAGTATTAACAACCAGAGACCTGGGGAAGACATGGAGATTCAAGGTGAAGAGTTAATCTATTCACAAATGTCTCATGAAACAATTTCTATGCTTGCAACTCGCCATAATAAGAAGAGAGGTTAAAGGATCCCAACATTTTTGTTGGGATTAGATCAAGAGACTACACGCGTGAAAGCACAGTTGACAGCCATGGAAATAGAGCATAGTTGTGGGATGTCCAACTTCGTGACTGTATATGTTAAAAATTACCTAAAATACTTGAAAGAAAAATTTGACTATCAAAATATACTGTCCATGGTTGAATCACTTTGGTGTTGATCCTTGTAAAGTAGATATCATGGTTGAATCACTTTGGTGTTGATCCTTGTAAAGTAGACATAGGACCTGTTTGTTTCAGCTTTAAGTTTTAAAAAAATAAATTTTTTATTTTTATTTTTGAAAATAGATTTTTTAAAATCGTTTTTCAAAATATTACAGATTTTTTTAAATTCATTTTTCTAAAATGAAACACTTATTTTAACATCGTATAACATAAAGACACATTACATTATTGAAGGCTAAAATTATGTCAAAATCCCAATTTTTTTAAAAAGTTGCATTTCAAATATGATTTTTATGAAAATCTATTTGAAATAGCTTCAAAATTAAGTGATTTTTTGAAATTTTGATATCCAAATTTTTTCTCCATAAATAGACGAAATACTTAAAATCACATTTTAAGAATAACTATTCAAACAAAAAATTTATTTGAAACTTTTATAAAAAGTTTCTTTGTAAAAAAAAATTTCACAAAATTATGTAACACTGTAAATTAAATTTTACCGGCACATCATTGCCTTGTAAATTAAATTATCAAATGCACAGCAGAAAGCAAAATGTCTTCACTGAAATATGGCATTCATAAAAATTGAAGCAAACAAGGATTATTCAAGCATGTTAATTGTTCAGCTCAATTCTAGCTCAAGTCCAGATACATGAAGTCACATTGACACTTTGTACAAGTCATCACTTTAATACATATCTTAAAACATCGAAAAATCATATCTTAAATAAAATGTATACACTTAAAACAAATTAAATTTTGAACAAAGAACTTCTACGTTAACTGCTAACTTATTAACTCGACAACAGAGAACAGAAGTTATCAGAAATTAATCAGCCTTTCTTTGGCATTGCTGCAAGCCTTGTGTACATTCTTGCCATGGACTGGTACCCTCTAACATCACCTGAACGCAGAAGATTACCTTCACAGCCAAAAGGAAATTAATGAGAAACGCATTTCTTTCCAACTAGAGTACAAGTTTTCAGCTCACTTTATTTTTGTTTCAGTACAAAGAAATGAAGGTGTATATGTTAATTTTTATGGCAGTTCTATTTATCATTTGGAAGAGGGAGAAGAATATAACTTCTTTCTATTCCACAAACCTATAGACAAATAAGAAAATGGTATGAAATACATAGAGTTTGACAACCTGAGTCACAATTCAGCGGGCTGTCAGGTTCTGGATGAGCCATCAAAGCAATTATTGCCCTACAGACAGACTGCAAAGTCCAAGCAGGGCTCCAAGCAGTTTTCAAGATATCTAGGCAAATCTCCCCTGTCTGGAAAATTACTAGAGGTTAAAAAATATTCATGAAAAAATGTTGAGAAAAACAAATCCAATGCAATGAAGTTAATAATCAGACTTATCCAGAACAGAAGGAAAGCAAAAAAAAATGGCCAGGCGTTCAAATCAATATTGGTTTCAGTCTCAACTGATTTCTTATGAAACTCAAAGAGGAGGCAAAATAGTATAAACAAATTAGTCTCTAACATATCAGCCTCCCATAAACTGTTGAAATTAGTAGCAATCATATTCCCTCTTCAAATAAAAGTAGTAATCATATTCAGATTCATGTGCCTAGCTAGTCATGGATAATTTGTTAGTTTTGACTTTCGCATCTAGTGTTTGTATAGGTAATGTTTCTTATCCAACCTTGCCATCATATTATGGGTAGAGGTATTAAAAAAACAGAGGAAAAAACTAAATGTGAATTAGATATAATACCAACATTTGAAATTAGTTTAAGTATAGTCTTAAAACTAACCCAAACAAGTGCAACATGTTTCGGTTTTTCAATACCACAAACTCAAAACAAGCCAACTTGTGAACAGTATTGTAGATGGCAGATGGCAGCCATGGTGGAGAGCCAAAATCTCAACATACCGGTCTATTTGTGGTGTCATCGTAGCGGACTATGGCAGAAAACCCCGCAATATCGGCCGATATTTACCATTACGGCGATCCCAAAAGCAGCCACTGATATCCGTCATGACCGATGTTTGATAACACTGCTAGTGAATAGCTCTAACTTCAGCCTGGCGGCTCATAGCACTAATAGAGATGACTAGGGTATCAAATTCCATTTACTCACATGTAAATGACTTCTAAACAGTTTTTACTAAACCACTATGCATCACTTAGATGGAAATTTTGAGAAAACCATTCATCACTGAAACAAATCAGGATGCCAAAATTCACTAAAGAAATCAAACAATTGTGTTCTAAAAGGGAAAAGCATCAGGAAACAACAAACTGCCATTCACTACCAGAGGGATCCGTCCTACCTTAAAATGCACATTCGGGTGAAATATTTTAGTCAAAAACCGGACTTGAGGCGGTTGTAGAGGATAATGCTCTGGAACAGAAAATGCAAGCTGGAAGATACCCCCTTCGAAAGGAGTCTCTGAAGGTCCCTAATTGTAAACAAAGTAATCCAGAGCAAATGTATCAAATATAAGCAACCAGTTGAATATACATGTGGCCGAATGGAGTAGTTTCTTCAAGAGCATCAGCTATCATACCTTGATAAGAGCTGTCCACTTAAAAATGTTAGAATCATCACACACCAGTTGAATATCAGGATCAGCCGTCTTCTCACGTTGCACCTCTTTGTACTCCTTGAAAAGCCTTGCTCGTGATGCCTGCGTTTATAACACAACCAAATCCAAAATCAATGCTAAGCTTGCTACAAAATTGCTAGAGATTACAATAAAATCAGCCACAAAACCACGCTGCAACAGAAACAACCGAGCCTTATCCCACTAATTGGGATCATTTACATGAATCAACTCCCGACATAATATTCTATCCAGAACTATACTTCTATCCAAATCGTTAATCTAGAGAATTTTTTAATAACTTCTCTCATAATTTTTCTAGATCTTCCTCTACCTCTAACAATTTGACTCTCTTCATATGATATACTCTAGTTGCAGAATCTACTGATCTTCTCTCTACATACTGAAACCACCTAAGTTTATATTTCTTTTTCACCGTTTTTTCAATTGCAATAATAACACATCATCATCATCTTGCAATTTAATTCAAAAACAACCTAGTTTTTTTTTTCTTAACCCTAAGCATCTACCAGAACTACTCGATTCAATACAGGTTAATTCAAAACAAAAAAACTTCCATCCATTAAATTAAAAGATGATGGTGGTGAGAAGTAACGAACCTGCATGTTTGATAAGCGCGAGTTGGAAGATAATACTTTGGGTGAATTAAACTCAAGGATTGAAAAAATTTGAGAAAACGTAAACAGGATCTACGAAGAAACAAAAGATCGAAGCGAGAAAGTGTTGATTGGTGTATTCAGATTTGGTGATTTGGAAAATGAAATGATAGATGAAACGTAGAAGACGATGGCATTCTCTAATGGAAAGTGTCGAATTTTTTTTTATTTGAATCCTCTCCGTCGGTGTTTCATACTGCATTCTCTAATGCAATGATATCAACCGTTGGATTAATCCAATAGAGGAGAAATTAATAGTAATAACAAAACCTTAAAAATTCAAAAATAATAATAATAAATAAAAAGCATCTTCTCAATTTTTTTTTTTTTGTGTAAGCAAGAATTTCATATATGGGAGAACTAAGGGTTCTCCAAACCTTGATACACAAGAGCGGAAAAAGTCCGACAAAAAGACAAAATTACAAACTAATTCCAACTACGACATAAAATACAAAGGATCTTTGCAAAAGTCGTAAAAATTGCAATTGGAATAAGCAATGTCGCCAATGGAAGCCCACCTCCACACCAAAAACTTTATATTCCAAACTATATTGTTTATATTCCACTTATCATTCCTAAAACAAAAACCGTTTCTTGTTAACCAAATACTCCAACAAACGGCAAGCCAAAACACCCCCAATTTACCGTCTTTAATTCCCTTTCTCCGACCGAAGAGAAACCATTCCATAAAAGAAGACATTCCCTCCTCCTCTCTCCAATCCGGAAAATCCAACCAAACACCAATTTCCCTCCAAACAACTTTGATCACAACACATTTAAAGAAAATATGATCTTTTTCTTCCAAGTGTGTGTTACAAAAAATGCAATTTAAACTAGAATTAGAAGAAGCAAAAGAAATACCTCTATACACTAAAAGATCTTTAGTGGGTAGCCTATTCACAAAAAGCCTCCAAGCAAAAGCTTTAATCTTAAAAGGGACCTCCAATTTCCAAACAATTTCCAAAGCCTCCTCAAACCTTTTGGATGGGCCAAACGGAGTACGAAAAGAAACATACCGGTGGTAACACGAAGCTACCGAAAACATTTTTTCCGACTCAAGACTCCAACTCACGGAATCTCTACCACCTTTCAACCCCCCAAAAACCTCAAGGAGGGACCGGAGCACTCCCAACTCCGACTCTAAACCCGCTTGCACCACTTCCTCCTCCGAAATTCCTAGATCACCCCAAAACCATTCCTCCTCTCTCCAACCTCCCATAGCCGCAACGGACACTCTTTTAAGAGACGAAAGCTCAAAAAGATCCGGAAAGTTATCCTTCAAAGAAATATTATTTAACCAAACTACTTCCCAAAAAGGTGTAGTAAAACCATTTCCCACGACAAAACTACAATTGGAAGAGAAAGGGTCCTTTTGGAACGGAGTAGAAATACCAACCTTTAATAAGTCGCACCACCAAAAAGAAGAAGAAATAGGCTTGAAAGCATCTCCACCGGTAAAAGCATGCATACACACATCTCCATAACGGGCTTTTAACACCTCATGCCACAAGGATCCTCCTTCTTGCGCTATCCTCCATTTCCATTTATTCAAAAGTGCCGAATTGAAATCTTTTATATCCTTAATAGCCAAACCTCCCTTAGAGTAAGGTAAAGTCACCTCATTCCAACTAACCCAATGAATGCTTCTTTTTTCAACCGCCCCTCCCCATAAAAAATTGGCTTGAATCTTGGTGACTTCTTTAACCACTTTAGACGGCATCTTGTAAAAAGACATTATGAAAATAGATAAAGAACTCAATATAGATTTCAAAAGAGTAATCCTACCTCCAAGATTAAGAAAACGATGACTCCACCCCTTTAAACGATTCCTCATCTTCTCCATAAGAGGTAGCCAAGTAGCCTCCTTCCTAGGATTACAACCAATAGGAACACCAAGAAAAATAAAGTTGCTATCTTCGATTTTGCAAGAGAGGTACAAAGAAGCGGCCTCCAAAAATTGAGTCGGAATATTAATCCCTATCAATTTGCTTTTGTGAAAATTTATGCCTAAGCCCGAAACAAGCTCAAAAGCCCTCAATACAATTTTTAAAGCCTTTATGTGTTTCCAAGAGCCTTTACCAACTAAAAGGGTGTCATCCGCAAATTGAAGAATGTCGACGGCACATCTTCTATTTAGCACTATACCCTCGTATTCACCAACTTCAATAGACTTTCTAACCAATCTAGAAAGGGCCTCCGTCACAAGAACAAAAAGAAACGGAGATAAAGGATCGCCTTGCCTTAAACCTCTCTTAACCTCAAACTCATTGGTAGGACTCCCATTAACCACCACCGACATGTCACTTTTAAAAACCAACAACTCCATCCAATTTCTCCACCTTTAAAAGAAACTCCATCCACTTTTATAAAGTTAAATTATTTTAAGTATTAAGTTTAATTACTATTTAATTTTTTTTATTAAGTTAAAAAGTATTAAGTTTAATTATTTTGGCCATTATTTTCTATTACTTAAATTTTTTATGTAGACAAATAATATAACTAAAAGAAACTCCAATTTTAAAGTAATAGAAAAACTAAAATTACATTAATCATAATAAATTTTGGAGGACCTAATGCGGGAGCCCCTGGTACGATCTGCACGACAGAGGTCTAATAACTCGTCTAGATGGCTCACGAGTTGGTAGTGCTCCCCTATTCCTACGACGCCCCCCTCTATCTGGTTCCAGTTGTGGTTTGGTCGATGGCCCTTCAATGCACTCCGGGTCTACAAAATCTGTCAGCCGACCTTGACCTCTAGAATTCCCGCTATATGAAAGGCAGGTGCCCGCGGCACCTTCAAAGCTTTGTCTTGGTGGGACAAAATGGCTCCTAGTGGGTGCGGCCTCAAAGTTTTGTCTCTGGTAGTTGGTGGTTGAATCGGGTTGATTAAAAAACAATGGTTATGGTGATGTGTTGAAGTCCAATGGTTGGTTGGGATAGTGTGATGTTTGTTGGTTAAATGAGTTGTATGGCTGGTATTCTTCATGTATGCTTGTGTCGGGGGTAAGTGGTGGTGATCTGGAGGAGCCTGCCATATTGGTGTCTTGGAAGCGTTGGTGGTGGGGTTGAGTTTGTGGTTGGGGTTGAGTTTGTGGTTGAGTTTGAAATTGTTGTTGTTGTTGGTAGTGTTGGAATTGTTGTTGTTGTTGGTGTTGATAAATTGGTTGTTGTTGGTATACTGGTTGTTGGTGTTGTTGTTGGAAATATTGTGGTTGTTGTTGGTCGAAATTTTGTGGTTGTTGTTGGTCGAAATTTTGTGGTTGTTGTTGTTGGAAATCTTGTGGTTATTGTTGTTGGAAATACGGTTGTTGTGTTCGCGGGTCTTCCGAATAGAAAGGGTCAAACGCAAACATTTCAGGATTTGTAACCGTTTTGTACCAATTGACATATTCAGTTGTTGGTTTCATTTCGGTCGGCGCCACAGGGAAATGCAGGACATGGTTGGAACGACGGGCCCATATTTTACGGAAGTCTTTAGCGAATGTCTTCCAATTTGCTATGTACCACTGCTGGCTGACCTTTTGCAGATGCCAAGGTTCCAAACACATGGGGGGGTCGGGGATATTTTGATGCATGCCGAATTGGAGTTTGACACGGTCACTGTGGTGCATCTCAACAGTGGTGAACCGTATGGTAGGCAATTTTGTCGTCCAAACAGCTGCCTCTTCTCTCTTGGGTTCATGGCCCAATTCCAAGTATGGTCTCCAAATAAACTGCAAAGTAAAAAAAAATTATATTACAAAATAGAGAAGATGCTTTATTTTACAAATATAGTTAGATAATAGAAAGTTTAGTGGTAATACATCTTGTGGTCAAAGTCAATCCAAGAGTTGGCGATAAAAAATTATTTTGTTTTTAGGCGTTCGGCTGTAATCCAACCCAGTTGCATTAAACTTAAACACATCAAAAAATAGAAATCAAATTAGTTACAATTAATAATAGAATAAATATATTAAATGAAATAATGTCATTAAGTTACCTTGACGCGTACAGGAAGATGTATATGTGCGGGTTTTCAGGGGTTAGTCTTGGCATTCTCCACCATCCTCATGCTTGTAGTAAAAATGCACATCCATAAAATGTAGAACTTTCGTTTTTTGAATTTTTGCACAAGGAGCTGTAGAGGTAAGCCAATACCGCAGAATCTCAACTGTATGTCTTGATGGTATCAATGTCCTCAAGCAAATACAGGTACATAAAATTTATACTATTCCCCGTGCCATCGGGAAATAGTAAGTTAGCAAATAATAACATTATATAAAATCTAGTTTTCATTATTTTTTGTTCTTCGGTTGAAAACTCGTTCTACCTCTATTCGTCATAATGTTCTTTAAGGACTGATAGCTTAATACCTTGGTCCCTCGCTTTGTCTCGCCTCTCACCCTCGACCAAATCTACGACCAACATTTGCTCGCATAGAGCATTAGGTTGTTGGACGTTTCCATACACTGTTTTACCGTTGATTGAGAGACCCAATAACATGTACATGTCCTCTAGCGTGACGGTACATTCACCCGTTGAAGGTGAAAAGTGTGAGTCTCGGACCTCCAACACTCACACAATGCCAATATGAATTTAGTATCAATTGTAGTATGTACCAAATTCATTACGTACCCGAATCCTGCACGTTCAATATAAGGCACAATCCAAGGTTCGGGAGCATCCATCGAGTGTGAACGAATCGGAAATCTAGTGAAATCCTATTAAAAAAATAATTGAATTGAGTAAACATAAACAATAAACAATAGTGTACTTAATTACCTTAATAAATAAATAATTGAATTGAGTAAACATAAATTTATGTATGTTGCAATGTTTGCAATAGTTCCCCGGTGTTCTTGACCCATAGTTAGAAGAGACATGTTTGCAGGAGTTATCGACTATTTGCTCTGATGAAAACTGTTTGGTGATGATGAAAATGAACAAGAGTTGCCAACTATTTATAACCAAATTCACATATTAAATACATATAAAAAAAGTTGACAAGACAAATGCATATTTGTAATTTATTTTACCAATAATAAACAAGTGTCTCAATCATGGATCTAGTTCCACAACATAGTTTTTAGGTTTAATACTATTTGTAATTTATTTTACCAATGAAATGAATTTTTTTTTCATTAGTCAGATGAATAACATCATACGTGGTAAACAACATAAAAAATAACACGAAAAAATTTCAACTAAAAGCAACAATTAAAAAAACAACACAATGACTAAAACAACAACACACCAAACGATTAAAATCTAAGAAATTACAACGGTTAAAAAGCAACACAAAGACGGAAACAACAACACAACAAACGATTAAAATCTAAGATATTACAACGGTTAAAACAATGTCATCTAATCCATGCATCATTAGAGTGTAATCCATGTCTCATTTCACTTCATCCCACCAACGTTCCTTTTCACTTCATCCCACCAATTTTTGTGCGGATCTCCTTGCGAATCTAGGATTATCCTTAGGTAGTTTTAATTGGTTTTCTTTTATCCATTCTGTTCCAATTTTTGTGCGGATCTCCTTGCGAATCTAGGATTATCGTTAGGTAATTTTAATTGGTTTTCTTTTATCCATTATGTTCCAATTTTTGTGCGGATCTCCTTGCGAATCTAGGATTATCCTTAGGTAGTTTTAATTGGTTTTCTTTTATCCATTCTGTTTTAGTTCAGGATTACCTTTTAGACAAGGAAGGTACCCCTAAGCATAGACTCTATTCTTAAGGGGTCTTGGCTTGGTTCTCCCTTGTGTATTTTGTTTTCCGTTTTAATGATATTTTCAGTTAAAAAAAAAAAAAACTTTTAAAGTCGTTCCTTTAGAAGGAAAAAAATCACATAAGGTCCCACTATTTTATTTTTAATTTAATCCATTTACTCTTTTTTTTCATTCCGGTTCATGTAATATACATTTTTTCATTTTAAGACCCGTTTTTCAGTTTGAGACCATATCATATAGGCCTAATTAAACATCACCAAATATTACACTGACAAAAAGAATTACACGAACCAAAACAAAATAAAAAGAACCATAATGAAACAACCACATTTTATGGAGACCACTGCATAAGAAAAACAGGGACCAAAATGAAAATGTAGGTATATTACAGGGAAAAAATATTAAAGCCTAAATCTATCGCCAATTGGCAAAGAAAAACAATATGGAACAGTAAGAAAAAACATATACATATATTAATTTATAAGTAAAATGTAAAGAATAAAGAAAAAAATATGGCAAGAGTTGGCAAACAGGAGAAAAAGAAGAAAAAAAATTTAAAAAGCAATCGTAGTTTTTCAAGTGCTATCAGCTTGGGCCTGTAGTAGGTTTTGGTTTCACTTTTGCCATGTCAACAAGGTCTCCAAATAACTTATCCTCTGGCTTGGAAGGTTTTCCAGATGGCGCATAAGATGCAGCAGAAACCTGGTATGGATTTCTTAGAGCATTATCATCCTTCAAAGATAAACCATACATTTGCTGCTCAGCATATTGAAGCCCTTGTTGCTGACCATATCCATATCCATTGAATTGGTTACCATACATCTGTTGAGGATACATGGAAGCCACTGGACCATTTTGCATTTGAGGTGGAACCATGCCCATATAAGGAGGACCTGCAACCCCTGGAATATACTGAGGCTGCAATCCCATTGGGTTATTTTGAACCTGGTTATTGAATGGAGTGATATGGTTAGCATTTGGCTGTATATACATTCCAGAAGCCTGATCATATCCCGTTGCTTGAGGTCCCTGAGGAAGTCCGCCAGTTTGTACATGTGTCATGACCATTTGAGTGACTTGCATTGGCTGCGGGTATTGACTGCCTGCTACTGGACTACCGTTGTCTGCGGGCTGAGTTTCCCAAGGAGGAGGTGGGAATGATCCACCACTTTGTGCACCTGTATACAAAACAAAAAGGTGAATTACAAAAAAATGTTACACATAAGTCCTATATAGACATTCTTATCGATCCAATTAGTTACTGCTACTCGGCTCAGAAAGAAATACTGAAGACTTGTGAATTTCCCATGAACCAACTTATAAGCAGAATTCATCATAAAAATTATTAAAAAGAAGAGAACATAAATATGAAAGGATTTGAGCTAAACAGGAGTTAAATCTAAAAAGACACCATAAACGGGTGAAGGTGGCTGCTGCTGCTGCTGCACAACTTGACCATTCCAGGCGGGACCTGTACTTTGAGTATATAGTGATTGCTCGTACCGAGGTGACCCTCCATTTGGCATACCTCCGTTGGGGTAAAATACACCTTGAGATATGATAGTTTGCTGTTGAAATTGAGGGGTTGTTGGCTGGGTATTAACAGAAAGTGGCACATTGTTTCCATTAGAAAACATATCAAAAAGAACAAGGGCATTTTGTTGAGACGTAGGACTGGCTGCCTGTTGTTCTCCTACAGGAACAAGAGCAAGTGAATTATCTGCTTTTGGTGAGTTAAATTCTTCACCACTGAGCAGATCCCATTTGGGATCAACCTTTACTGGAGGAGCTGAACCATTTGATGTAGAGGGTGCAGGAAGCATCAACTGATTCAATGTTTGAGACCCTGCTTCAGCACTAGAAGATCTGCAAAAACATATTAACATCAGAGCCATATAATACAACCAAAAGACACTAAATAGGTTTAGTCAAACTTGAAATGCGATTCAACCAATATATTTCAGCATGTTTATACTTTATATACACAAGTCTGCAGCCAAAACTAAGCCTGTGACTCATTGTCTGGCATAGAGTAAAACACAAATGGAGACTTCTTGATAGTGACACATAATGCATCCAAGTCAAAGAAAAATGAAAAAAAATTAAGTGTCCGTTTGAGTCCCATATTAAAATCAGTTTTTCCGTTTTTATTTTAAAATAAAAACTGAAAAACTTGTCTGGTTAAGTTGATTGGTAAAACTGTTTACAAAATGGTTCTTATTCTCTTGTCTTTAAAACAAAAACCAAAACAGGTAATACTTGTTTCAAAAAAAACTAAAAAAGCCAAAACATAATTCCTTACAATTCAAATGATAATAAGCAAAGAACTTCACAAAGCCCTAGCTTTAAACCCAACAACCAAAACACATCCTCAGTTCCCCAACAAAGCAAAGAAATCACGACACTAGAAACAATATAAACAAGTGACACTAGAAAGTAGAAACAATATAAACAAGTTTGCCGGCTTCATTGGCAAATATAATTTTGAATTACAATTCTCATTGTATCAAGAAAACAGCAAAAAGAAATGAATTGCATGTATTATAATAGGGTAAAAAGTAATTACTTAATTTTTAATTGGGCAAAAATTAAGACTGATAGTATCCTATGTTAATGAATGCAAAGTATTAATGGAGAGCAAAAATAGACACTGGACTACCTTGCATCAGTTTGTATACCAGTATCTCCAGTATCAATCAAAGGACCATCAGCATCTACACGTGCTCCAGTAGGTGCGGAATTTGATTTCTCTGTTTGATTTTTGACAGTAGGTCCGGAAGCTATGGATTCATGCTTGGCAAGTATACGCTGCAGTTCATCATTAAGAGCTAGTCCTTGGCATAGTAGTGACTCATCCCTGGAGAAAAGTCAAACCATAATTAATTAGTTTTTTCTCTTGATTTAATAAGAAAAGTTATCAAGAATACACTAAAATAATTAAACATGTAAAGAATTTGATAGTGGTTATCCTAAAATCATGGAAAAGATCTTCAGGCCTTACGAAGTTGAATTAACGAGGTGTACCACTCTCTGCTTGTATGTTCGACATTGCTCCACCAAATCAACAATAACTTCCTGCCGAAGCCCCTAAAACATAAAAGTAATGGTCATAATATTACATATTCAATAAAATCAATGCTTCCCATTGATAAAGCACTCAAGTTTCACGTAATATTTTTGTTAGATACATCATAATTTAAAATCCCAAACTGAACATCTTACTTCTTTGTTACCAGGCTCTATAGCACTGAGCATTTCTGTAAGAACGTCCATAATACCACGAGCATTCTGAATTTCAGTCAAACTGGCAAAAAGCTCAATTAAAACAAATCAATGCATAATAATGAGATGTGGAAATCGATCCTACATAGAATAATGTATCATCATCTAACAGTATTTAAAAATACCAACAATACACTTTTCTCAACATTCAATATTATTGAGTAGTTTTTATGTCAGTGTCCCTCTTAAAAACCTGGGTTCACTATATTTAGTGAGACCAACATGACATTAACAATAGTGTATTGGAAAATTGTCAAAAGTGTTCCTCGAATAGCTATTGTCAATAACCTATATTTAATAGAAATATCATCATCACAGTATGTAATTTCGATCCATTTAAATTCCTAAAGGTTAAGTTTTTACTTCTTTTTCTTGGAGGGAGGGGCTGGTCTTACAAGAGTAAGCCCAGTTATATATCAAACATCTATGGTAATATGCATGGATCTAGAAAAGAACAAACAATAAATATGAAAATTGAGTGACAAGTGATTTGGGGGAAGGAACATAGGGTTGGAGAGATAACGTGTTGTGGGTTTGAATCCCCACTAACATTTTTAACAACTAATTACTAAAAAGATGAAAACACGTTTAAAAATTATAAAATATTGTAAACTAACATTTTCCGTTCTAAATTTTTAAAAAGAGTGAAAAACTCATTTAAAACTTGGATTGCTTCTTTAATATTCTTGATTTATTATAGAAAAGAGATGATGTGATGTAACAGCCATCTTAATTGAAAAAATAATATGCAAGGCTTTACAAAATGAAAGAACGCATGTCTTCCAAATGTGGTTATTGAGCCTAGAAGAAAAAATAGACAGATAATGGATATGGTTATGATAATGTACTACACTAAAATTACATATAATGAAGAAATTCCATTAAATAAAGATACGAAGATAGCATGAGTTAGAAAATAGAAATTAAAACATCCAAGTTAACTTCCTTTTATATGATAACATGGAGAAAGAGAGAGAGAGGTACCTAAGAGTCGGAAACTCAGACTCCGCTGAGGACTCAGCTGTGTGTTGCCGAGTATCAGAGTCACGTATGTTTTGAGGGTATGATCCCAATGGTTGTGATTGTAGTGGCGTGAATATGGGTGCAGATTGCTCAGACCTTGGAGGGAATACAGCCCCCGCATGCTAAAACAAAATAATCCTTTATAGAATTAAAGAAATTAATTTAAAAAGTTTTATGCAAATATTCTGAGTGCAATCACTCATTCTCAAATCCCATATAAGCAAACAGATGAGATTTGAGAGCATTATATCCTAAAACAGAAGTGTAAAATGCTTCTCAACATAAAGATATTAAAATATCTTTTAATTTCTTAGTATTCTCTAAGTATCTTATTTAATCTAATCTCATAGGACTAGCTATTATGTTTCATCTTAGATTCCCCATATTTCTTTTATATTATTGTGATTTGTATCCCAATAAATAAGGGTGGGTGTTTAATCTTAACGTTTCAATCATATAACATCATAACCATAATCATCAATCATATAACATCATATTCATAACTGAGACTCTATTCTTTCTCTTCCCTGCTGATCTAAAATCCTATAACTTTAACATAGACTCAGAGCCATCCTCCCTGACATCTCATCACTATTCCACCACCAATTCCCCTAATGCTCGGGACTCCACAATAATAATTGTTCAAAATCCTTTAATGGCCATCATTGTCTTCCATCATGGAGGCCGGTCTTTCTAATCTGGTTGTCATATGTCGAAGGTGACACACCATTTTTTGGTGCAGATCCGGACAATTGGGTGTTCCCTCAAACACGGCCACTGGAGGAGCTCACTGATCGTTGCGCAGATAAGTCTCTGGAAAGCATCTAGTCGGCACGCGAGGTCCACAGTACACAGTAGTGACAGTACCTTTCTGCGGTCAACTCATTGTGTCACTGGCCAACTTTGGTCCGAAGTCCTTCCTCGTTCTGTTGAAAGTAAGACCACTTTTAGCTTGTGGGTGTCAGTCCTCACATTCAAATTTAACTTTCCCAGTGTTAGCATGCAGCTGTTGTGGCTCCTCCACATTATCTCCCTAAATATACTCTAATTTCTCCAATCCAACCTCCAATAAGATGTGTTTCTTTATAGACACTGGCCTTTTCTAAATCGTAGTTCTTCATAGACTTTATCTCAGTTGTGGCTTGGTAGTTGGTATTGGTTTTCTCTAAACTACGGTTTGGCATTGGTTTTGCCCCAGTCACAAATCACTATTTGGCACTGTTTTCTGTCTTTAGCTTCACTTTGGTATGCTTTTTTGTCCCAATAATGTCTCACCAACAGCTACTATTTGGTTATTTTTCTCTTTTAAAGGATACACCTATAACAAGTAAAGCTTTAACTTTTTTCTAAATAAGCTTTAACTTGAGAGAGATTGTTAGAAGAGACAAAAATATTATAATATCTAGATATTATTAAGAATGACATCAATTATTTTGTAAGATTAATTTTTATCTTAGGGTATCTAGTCTTCATACCTTTGGGTAATTATCGTGATTAGTTTCCCTATTTAATTAGGAAGTTGAGTCTTGTATTTGCATAAATAAGGGTTGGTATTCAATCTTTTTGTATTAAATCATAAATCCTAAACCATATTCAAAATTCCAAGTTTTTCTTCTTTCTTTTTCCTCTTTATCTATAACCGTAAAGCTTCAACATCAACCGACTGTTTCCTTCCTATTCATAATGGCAAGTAGAGAGCAAATACTTGGTTGAAAATATCTCAATTAAAATAAGTTGGTAAACGTACCAACAGTTCCTGGTAGGCAGCATAATACTGTGTATATCTTGCCCTTGGGCCTCCAAAAGCCTCTTGCCAAGTATCAATAAGAGTCAATATCTTCTCTCTAACATGGGCATCCGGCTACAATTTGCGTGACAAATATTATGAAAATATTTTGCATGATGAAGGCAGAGATCAAAATAAGAAGGCTACTGAAACATGCAAGAAATATGAATACCTTCTTCTTTACTATTTTCACCATCTCATGAAGAACATCTCTCTCCGCAACATGCATGTGGACAATGTCGCCACAATTTTTTATGATCGTCTCCAGCAGCTAAAATATAACAGAAACAGACCAATAAAAAATAAGTACTCTAATTGTTAAAGATGATACAGGCTGTTAGACCAGTGATTCAAAAGAAAGGATATGTGTATTATTCATTCATAAAGAAATGGTTAAGCTCAGGCCAAGAGCTAAACAAGAATACTGTACTTGATGAATACAATCTCACTAAGACATTCGAGAAGCCTTTCCTCTCCTAACCGAATGTCACTTGCAACAAGACTGATTGTATTGTAGGTTCTCTCTATATACTTGTGGTCGTTTAAAGTGGTACGGAAAGAGTTATATAATAAAGTATATGAGCTTACAGTTAGTGCAAGAAGTTGAACTTTAGAATTTCTACTTCCAATCCGCCTCTTTAAACCTTTAACAACATCCTTTGATTGCCTGAAAAATAATAACCAAGCTGAGTTCTCAAAATATTCAGAAACAATACTCCGAAGTTATAAATAAGATTCCTGTTAAACATTCATACTCATTAAAAAAAGTGAAAATAAAAGAAACAGTCAGTTTCAAACTGTATAGACTCGGAACTCAAAAGAATAGAGAAACATGAATATGTAAAATTAGCGATACATATCATCCTTTTCTCCGAATAGTAGAAGATACAAATAACTCGTAAACAACCTAAAAAAAACAAGAATGACAACATACATATATGGGATTTATAGAATTTGATACATAACCAGATGAAACGCAGATACAAAACTAATGCTTCCTGAAAGCTAATGTCCTATAGAAGTGAACCCACTCCTCTAAGAGCCCTGAGCAAAGTTTTCTTCCTCAACATTAAATAACCAGTTATGAATGTTTACAAAATAAATGTGAAAATCTCATAATAACCTATGATGCAAAGAGAATGACGGATAACTTACAGCGACCAAGAACAAACTATAGATGCTACAAATACAAAAATACACACACGTGAATAACATAAGTGGATCATGCACATATTTTCAGAATCGATAATAACCATACACTATCCCCATTCCCTAATGGATCAAACAATCTATAAATCAACAGCAGTCAAAAGTGAAAACGTCTAATTCAAATTCAAATTTTCCTATCACGAATTTCCGCTGTTCCATCGCAATGTTTATCATTATCACAACAATCAACACAAACTCCACTCTATAACATATCTATCAGAATCCATTCATAACAGAAAATCAAAGAAACTCAATCTTCTATTCTATTTACTTTTTTCCGTAATTCTACAAACGAAAAAAACAACTATTCGATCAAAATCCACATGAAAGAAGAACAGGATGAAAATTGCAATAACAAAAGAAACTCTCAATTTTCAATTCTCAAATTCCGAAGCGCGATTCGTACCCTGGTTCACGATTGAGTACATCACAGATCTCGATATTCAACGCCCAATCAGGACCGATGAGCATGTCGCTCGTAGCGCGTTCAACCAACGCATTCACCATCTCAGTTCACCAACGCGTTCAACCAACCGTTATGGTGCGATCGAAGTGTGATTCCAGTGATACCACAGAGATAAAAGTAACCGTTTCTTTCTATCCCTCAAAGATTGTGAATTCCGTTGAGGAAATGTCGTAGGAGTAGAATTGGAAATGAGAATAGTGTTATTATGAACGAATGATGATATTACACGTGTTGGTGCTGATGTGGACTTCGTGTTGATCCAGCTATGCCGACCAAGTTTGATTGAAGTTGCGCTTAAAATAATGGCAAGTAGTTTCGAATGTTCAGTTGCACCGCACCTGACTCAACAAGATTTTGGGATCTTCTATTTCTTTGTTCTTTGGGATCTTCTTGTTCTAATCGGCCAAAATTTAAATATTACTAGTACTTTTTGTTCGTCTTTAACTAGAAAATATATATTCGGTCAAACAATAAAATATTTATTTTTGTATCAGTAATAACTTAGAAGTAAGTGTAACCATTCCTTTAACCATGGAAGCAGATTCTCTAACCATCTTCAATGGTGTAACCCATGTTTTAGTTTTTTATGGGTCCCACTAACCATGTCATCTCAAAATAATTTATTTAATTTGTATTTTATTGGTATAATTCTAATGGGTCCCACAACTTTATCTCATAAATTAATTTGATTGGGTACCACAATTTTTACTAGTTGCATTGCAATGCAATTGTACTATGACATGGCAAATTATTTCAATATTAAATTATTATTATATTGATGTCCAGCTAGAGAACTCAAAGGAAAATACTACCATTGGAGATGCTCTAACGTTCTACGTTCTGACGGGAACATTAGAGTAACTTTAACTACTTTTCAACCTTACGATTTATCAAAACACTCAACATGTTTTCACGTGTTTTTTTCATCAAATAAAATTGGAATTGAAAGAGGATAGAAAACAAAAATTCTGAGAATGATGAAAACTTAAAAATTCTCAACTCTCCTCCTTTTATCTCCGTGACCCACCACACTGCCACTTTCTGCCACCGACTATCCATCTATTTTTGACTTAGACCAAAATTGCTTTGTTGTTGTCGCCTCTTTTTGTCGTCGTCACCTACCGTTACTTCCACCTGCCGCCTCTGATGGATGCTCCGGAATGAAAGTGTGGTGTTTCAATGATGTTTTAAATGCTTCTCTTTTGGCTCTTTTTCTTAATTTTCATTTGAAAAGTTATGCTAATTCTAAGAAGAATAAAGATTCGTGACAGTTATTTATTTTATTGTGCAACATTTTTTTATAGTAGTTGTTCTTTTGTTGATGTTAAGGAATTGCAATTGCTATATATTACATTTTTCCAATTCTGTTGTTCGACTAATATACTAAGCTGAAACAATACATTAGTGTTTGGTGTTTTTCTTTTTGATGTTTTCATCACAATTCAAGGGACACAATTGTTATTACTCAACCTTGATTCTATTTTTTAAACTTAAAACTCTCCACCTATATCATGTAAAAATTAGACTGTGATATGTTTGGTTTGTATTATGCAGGTATTGTATCATATCAAGAAGAATGGAGTGTATGTTTGGGTTATATTATGAAGACATTGTATCTAACAAGAAGAATGAAGTGTATGTTTGGCTTATGTTATGCAGACATTGTATCAGAACAAAAAGAATGGACTGTGATATGTTTGGTTTGGGTTATGCAGACATTTGTGAAGTATTACATATAAACTTAATTTTCGACAATATTTGAAGCAAAAAGAAGACAAATGCGCAAATTTGATTTAAGTGCTACACTTGTGAAGCAAAAAGAATACATGATCTCTATCCATGTAATGAAATCTTATGAATAAACAAGTTCTCATTTGGTTTTTATTATAATATGCAATGTTAAACTATTATTGTCATATAAGTCATGAGTTGCTATTGTCTAAGCTCCATTTTGGTTACAAAATCATGTTTGAAATCATATTGTTAAGTTGCAAAATCCTGCTTCAAATCATGTCTAAATGCATAATTTAACTAATAAGCATAATCACATGCAAAATTTTGGTTTCCAAAGTTACAAAATACTGATTCAAATCATGTGTAACTGCTGAATTCAACTAAACAATCACATGCATAATTTTAGTTTCCAAAGTTACAAAATATTTCTTGAAATCTTGTCTAACATCTTGCTTATGACATAATTCTACATATCAATAACAACTTCATGATACTACATATCAAATTAACATGACCTACCAAATTACAATTTGCAATTCATCAAGTAAGTTTTATACCAAAGAATAATAACAAAAAAATATGAACATAATGTATTCTCAATAAAAATGAAAGTAAAAATGATACACACTGTCATGACTTTGAAAAGAATTCACACATCACAAACCATCATGAAAGTAACAATTTATAGTTGCAAGTCGGTATGGAAAACAAATGAGAACTTGTTTATTCATGAAATTGAATTACATTGGTAGAGATCATAAATTGATCCCCTTGAAAAAATGAATAGCTTTACTTCAGCAGTGTCCTAAAACTATCAACTTGTACATTATATCCTAATATTACGGCGTTCTTTTATCTTCTTTATTCTTCACAAGTGCTTCAACACAAATGTAGGGCTTGAATCAAATTTTTTCATTATTTATCTTGTTTATGCTTCATAAGTTGCTGAGAATTAAGTTGGCTTCTTATATTAAACAAATGTCTATATTAAGTGCATCAAAATTTCAAAATTTCTCCAGCATGCTTCAGAAGTACATCAAATTTTCTTCTTATACTTTAGAAGCCCCTGCATAAATATAACAAACCAAATATGTCATTCCAATTTCGACATGATACTTAGGAAATATTTATGATTTTTTTATAAATTTGGTATATTCGCGAGTAATTATAAAGATTAAATTTTAAATTGGGAAAGATCATAACAGATGGTAAATTTTTTTTTAAAATTCTAACACATTTTCAAGACTAGATTCGAACCCAGGACCTTCTAGTCATTTGATTTAGTTTACTATTTTATATTTAATATTGTTATATATAAATATTTTTCTCGTATTTTGCAATTTCAAAAAAGTAAAGGGGTTATTTTTGCTCTAATTGATTGTCTAAGACCTTAATCGATTAGTCGTTGTATATAAGGCTCGTAAATATTTAGGAACATCGTTTATCAATCTCACAAACACTTTGATGGTTCCTCTAAGGATTTTAAAGAGTTTTAACAAATAGAAAGGTTAAAAATACTTTTAGGTGAGTGTGTGTATTGCCTTAGTAGTTTAGAAACTAATCTATACTCCCTCTGTTTCTTTTTAAGTGTCGTTTTAGCAAAAAGCTCTTCAACCAAGATAGTTGATTGTTATGATTTTTTTTTCTATTATACCACCTTTTATTATCTCTTTCCAAATAAATTAAATCATACAGTCTCTCTTTTTTCAATAACTAATTGAGAAAATAATTAATTTTATGGAAAATGTGAAGTGGAGTTATTTAAAAAGGAAGGGAATAATTGATAAATTATAACATTAAACTTTAAAAACAACACTTAAATAGAAATAACAAATTTCTTCTAAAACGACACTTAAAAAGAAACTGAGGGAGTATCTTTTAGAAGACTGTGTCACTCAGACACAATTAGACAAGCTTTCATATTTCCTCTTTTTCATAAACTTTGAAGCTTCAATATTTATTGCTTGATACATCAAACATTCAGTACTTCATATGGCTTGACTTATTCAATTGATCATGCTTGATAAGACTTATTGATAGACATCATCAATAGATATATTTTCTTGACTAAATATCATTAAGGATTCCACCAAACGTCATTTCACATTAGGTGTTGTCCTAAAGAGATTGACTTTGACATGATCTCCCAAGCATAACAAGGTGATCATCACTTCAGTTGAAGACTTCACCTCATTGTGTTGTCATTATCAAAATTATATAGGTCAATTAATTGTTTCAAACATTATACATGCAACCATATAGATCCATACTATCTTCCTAGATTTTTAGTCGAGTAGCCTTGTGATTTCCCACCCTTACCTTGGCCATATTACAACTTGAATAAAGTTATTTTAATATTTATGTGCTTGTAATTCAAGTCTGTATGTTATAATCTTGTCAATTTTATGGTAGTGTTAGATTTCATGATGTGCTTTGAGTGTAAACAGATAATCCAAGCATAAGAGTTGAGAGAATTTTTATAACATGTGGCCATTTTATCACCATGATGTATTATATGATTAATTTCCTCTTATTTTCTTTGGTTGTCCAAGAAGTTCTTCATGATTTCCAAATTCCATAAAGTTTAGGATGAACATTTGCTAAACACATTGCATGTTTTATTTTGTTTTTATCTTGTTTTGAGTCATCAGCTAAGATTTTGTTCAGATTGCAAAGGTTTAAGTGTGGGAAAATTTGATCAGTGCATTTTGGCATATCTTTTCAAGCTTTCTACTTTTGCATTTTGAAGGCTTCTTGAGTTTAATTTTAGTATTTTAAATATTTTTTTAAAATTAAATCATAATTAAGTTTTGTTTTATCTCTTTTATTTCTTTTTGAAATAAACTATATTCGGTGCTTGCTCATTGCGCAGATCATAACTTGAACTATGAGGATCAAATCCACACGTACTAGTAGGCATTGGAAGGACATGACCACTCCGGCCCAGGTGGTGTTTACCCTGGAAATTGGTAAATATCGTTAGTCTCTTATTAAAGGTTGCTTTGCAGGATCGATTAGTGAATCCCATAACATTATACTTTAAACTTTTTCATGTATGATAAAAATGGTGAGTGTTTTAAGTGATTTTAGCGGTGGTCGAGATCACGTTGCATTAAAACATGTAAAAAAAAGACTTTACTAAAAAGATAAATATTACAACTCGAAAATATAAAGGAAATTGAAGATAAACTCTGAAAATCTTTGCATTAATGGAAATTCTGTGATCAAACGTACATTGCACTCGTAAGACTCATTTTGCACTTCCTTGGGTACTTTTGAGTTTTATGTGAGTTTGGTTATAAGTTTGAACACCCCTAATCTAACGATGAAATTCTTATTTATAATACAAATGAATAACTTCTTTATGGAGGAATCTCCTTCAGTAAACACCACATATCCCTACATGTTTCTTTGTCTTTGTTAATCGCCCATGTACGTCTCCATGCTAGGGGCAAGGTAACAAACGGTTACTGCACCATTTTTATTCATACTAACTACTTTGGTTTAGGTAACTTGCTTGGTCGAACTGTCCCTCTTTTATCGAAAAATATCCTAAGTCTACAACTCTTCTACATCAGCATTTCGGCCTCTAACTTGCTTGTCCCGTGTCGGGCACTCTCCTCTACGTGCATCAACCAACTCTTTTGCCTTGAAAAACGTCTTTGCCTCCTTCTCTAGTTTTAAGCTGGATTTTAAAGTTTTGTCGAAAATCCCAACTAACAAATTGTCCCCCAAAATGTCTCTTTTGACTAGAAGGAGATGAATTTGAACCTCATTGTTTGATGTATTAGGATGACGTCACTGACATCATAGCATTCTTTTCAAACGTCATTTCAGAAACATGCAGCTACTACCCTACTTCCTAGATCCAATTTCCTAGGATAATTCTGGCCCACACAATCGAACCACCTCGCCCCACTCAACAGGCGTTCCACATGTTTCCTTTACTTGGGTGTCAACCGTTTGTATTCTATTATCCAAACATTTTTGCGTTATGGTATAAATACCTCTTTCACTTCATTTTTGTCTTTTTCTTCCACTTTCAAACTTAATTAGCTCTCATATCTTCTTCCATGATCTCCACTCTCATGTTCTCCCTACTTCAACAATGGCTTCCTCAGTTAAATCTAAGAACAAGAAGAAGGCTAATAACTCTCTATCTCTGGTCACCAAACTCAATGCATCGGTGACTGTCGAAAACCAACAATTTATCTTTGAACCACTGCTATAGGAAGAAAATCTTTGTATTTTTAAATATCAGGTATTCCTTCTTTTCTATATCATTACCACTCATGCCCTAATAGGTCTAATCCTTGGCCCTTATAGAGATGCAAAGAGAATTAAGGAGTTTTTCCTCGTGTATCATCGCACTAAACCCAAGTTTAAGGAGAAAAAACCCTTCGATTTTGATTACTTATTATGTACCTCTAGGGTATTTCATTTTGCCCCTTTAGTCAATGTCTACTATCTCGCTTGGTTACATAAAGTTGAAAAGGAAAAAAAGCCAATTCTGGAAGGATAAGGGATTTTTGACTTAATCCAGTTATCCAGGGCTTGTCCTCCTTACTGCTTAGACTTATTGGTCACTTCCTTGTATTTTTGGGAGGATTCGACCAACACCTTTTAATTCCCTTGTGGAATGTTTACCCCAACTCTATTCGATATAGCACTCGTCGTTGGCTTTCGTCCTACAGGAGAAATTTTCGATCCAACGGATAATTATGATGACATCATTGACTTAGACAAAGATTACGTTGTCTTTACCAAGTACACGGAGCATTATCATGACAAAATTATCGCTATGGTGTCTGACACTAACACATTTCTTTCTTGGCATTATGGATGTCAAAATGTGCTTTTGCTGTAGATCCCTAAAAGTGGCTAAAAGGTTTATTGCTCTAGCAAACCAGCTGCATGAGGGTCGTGATATTTTCTTGAGCCAACTGATCATGGGTTTGCTTTACGAATCCATAGGCGAGGGTGTGTTGACCATGGAGACCCTAAAACTAACACTAGTTACTTGCTTACTAGGTCGTTATGGTTGCTTCAACTTTGGATAAAACACCACTTTTAAACATGTTCTAGGCATCGAAAAACTTAATGACCGTGATGATACCCTTCAGAATAGGACTATTGAAGGTACTCTTCTGGCCCGGATGACTCCCAATGACTCAACTCTCCGTATGCAAGACGCTCTGTAGAAGTATTTCCTAATATTTGTGAAATGCTAAAAGTTTTCATCGACATGGCTCCTTTTACCCATCGACGCCATGGTCCTAAATGGTTTACCAAAGAGTTCCATCCATATAATCTTAACTAACTGGCTGAATCTAGGGGAATTTGGGAAGCTTTTCTCACTCCCGCACTTATCACCACAAGACTTGGCCTAAAAGAAGGCGTGAAAATCCTATGTTATCATCCAAATTTGGTATCAAGCTAGTTTGGTCTTTGCCAGATTTACCTCGATGTTCTTACAATTGAGAAAGTGATATTTGTCTTTGGTCAGCTACTTTTGACGAAGATGAATGTGTTAATCGCTTTGAGCGTCATGCTGTCGATCGACCCACTCTTACTCCTCTTGCTTTCCAACCCTCTTTTTTTTACTCAATAAATCCATACTTAGTGGAATAAATATCACAATGATGAATTCGACTCAGTTACAACCTTAACTCAGCGACTAACTGATGATTTATCCCTTATGCAATAAAAGTTTAGGAAAGGTAAAAGTCAACATATCAAAGAGATTCTATCCTTCCAAAAATACTTTGAAGTTGTGTATAATCTCACTTGTATTAGTCAAACCATCTACGATGCCGCCATTACTTTAAAGGAAAAGCTCATGAAGAAACTCCCTAATCTGAAAATTCCTTCTTATGTAACAAAAAAAGACAAGTATGAGTTCGCCTTCAACCTTTACCTGTTGAAATTCCCACCTTTGCCAAGTTCTGATATGGCACTGGCATTTTGACAGTCATTCTCACAATGGTTCATTTGTGGGTCTTTTCTTAAAGGTAATTGCAAATGAAAACTTAAAACTAGCTTATCGAGTGGTCGCAACTAAACACAATATATACAACTTCAAAGGGCATCTTCATGTTTACATAAAACTTGTCAAGGTTTTATCTACGATACATGTGGGAAGCAACCAGAATTTTTGCTTTATTTACACCCTTTTTATCGACCTTAAACTTATTTCGCTACCTTATTTTCCAACCATCGAACTTAAGAAACAAACCCGGGACACGGCTAGTGGCGCCACTGCTTCCCACAAAAAGGCTAATGAAGAGGCTTTAACCCATATTCCTTAGGTTTTTCTATTGCTCTTGAGCGTGATTTGTATTTATATTGCTTATGTAGCTTATATTCTCCTTTTCACTTTATTTTTCAGGTATAGGTTGATGACGACCCTCAGACGTTCCCAAGAAATAGTGCAAAGGTATCAGGATTTAAGAAGTCAACATTGATACTAATACTCGACACTCTTCGACTGATACTCCAAAGAAAGCAAAGAAGTCGAAAGCCACTCGAGCTGCCCCACCCACAAAAGTTGTTATTTCTTCAAAAGTTGCTTCTGTTACCAAAGAAAAGGAGTCGAAGAATAGGAGGGGAATCATTTTGAAAGCCAATCCTAAAAAGCCAACTATGGCTCCGCATAATCCTAAAAGCATAAATTCAAGTTCAAATGGTGGATTCCAGGTACTTCTAATCTTGACGAGATACTTATTAACAACGGGAATTATTACTAACACTATTTTATTTCCTCTTTACAAAAAGGCCTTGCAGAAGCTGTTCTGACAACCACAAAAAAATTTATGCCTGCAACCACCACCTCTCCATAGTTCGTCACCCTTTTTGTTGATGAAGGAAATCAACCCTCAGATGTTTAGAGCGACCTTCAATCTTTGATGTCGAACTCTTCTTCTTCCGCTACTAAGAATAAAGAAACCCGAATATTCTCCAGAGAGCAGAGATTTCAATGATGAGGCCGACAATTAAACCATACCTCCCTGATGGCCAACCCCAACATGATGATGCTGAAGCTCAAGGCGACATGGCTTTCACTAAAGAGAAAACTGCCAAGGATAATGCTACCGAAGGCAAGGATGACAAAGACAAGGTTGGCAACGACCATGCTATCAAAGACACTTTGTGGAACTCTGCTACCATTTTGAAATACAAACCAAAGGATCCTCCTCCTTTTGGTACCATTTCAACTATTAAGACTCCCCCAACTATTGAAATTACTATGTCGCAAGATGAGCTGGTTACGCTCAAGTAAATGAAACCTTTTGAGTATTTGGAAATTATGATGAGCACCCAGGGGCACTTCGACTGACAAGTGTTCGAGCTTCTCAACAGTTTTTGGTGGAGCCTCTTCAATTGATACTCTGGATGAAGTGTTCCACCAACTTAAGGTTAAACTGTTCAATGAAGACCTCTTCAGGATGTTGGAAGCGAACCATATGGATTTCTATAATGTCAAGGATTTGCTGAAGAATGTTGATCTTCTGACTGCTCCCCTAGCCATCGTTAGCTTCATAGTGGAGTTCACCCATTTCTTCGAGCAAATTCTTGCAGACATCGCCAGAAAAAGATGATGCACAGGCAAAAATCAACCAAAACAACAAGTTCGATCTCAAGAATGGGAATTAGTCAACACATCTCAGGGCAAGGTCAAGAAGTTGGAAAAAAACTCTCGAGCAAGAAAAAAAATTATCTGAATCTCGTGCTACAAATATTTTAAAGTGGAAACAACAAATTGAAGAATTACAAGAGAAGATGAAAGTGTAAAAAATTATTTAGTCCAATGCATCCAACATCACTTAACAAGCTTTGGACACTGAATCCTTAATAGGGGTCCAACATTTCGATCGGGTCAGAGACTTGGACGTGGAACTGGAAGAGTTCAACTCAAACATCTCTAATTGATCGCCAACTTGTCATTGCGAAATAGCAATATGAGAAGATGAAGGCATCTTTGCCTTTCTAGCTTTCACTTTTTTGTCTTTAACATTTGTAATTTTAATTATGCCATTTATGGCACTCTTGACATTCAGGCAAGGTCGTGTTCCTTAGGCCTTTTAATTTTCAAGTAATGCATTTTACTCTTTGTTGATCCTTAATTCCTAATTACCGTTAATTCGTAGGACTCGCCCCCCAGAGGTAAGTTCATCGATCTCATAGGTGTTGTTAGAAAACACTTGCGCAACTAGAAATGTCCTTCCCAATTTGGGGACCATTTTATCAGGGTTCGGTCTGTCTTGTCCATGGGCAAGATGACTTTCCACACTAACTCCCATGGGATCAATGTTTTTATTTTGACTTTTTTTTACTGTACTCTCTAGCCACATATTCCTTTTGTTAAACTAGAACATCTAGAGCAACTAATCTCTCTTCGTCTACGTCGACCAATATATTAAACATCATTCCCCATTAATACTCAGTTGGGATTTTCGACTGCCTTTGAATTCTAATCGGTTGTAAATGTATCTCCAGTGGCAATACTACGTCATGTTCATACACTAGTCTAAATGCTGTGGAATTGGTAAATTCTTTAGGAGAATTTTGACACAAAGTGTCAAGGTTCAAATACTAGAAAAAATATTGAGAAATAAGGTGATCTATTAAATCGAACTGGTCAGTCTCAACCATTTTAGTAATTTGTCCAGTCGAAGGGCAAAATAACTTTGGTCAAACTTTTAGCAGTACAAAAGACCAAAGACAACTTTTGTTTAAAAACTTTCTAAATAAACACATTCACAATTATTTACCAAAATAACTATGTTTCAAACAAACAAAAAAAATCGCATGCAAGAGATGACGTCAATTCTTCTGGCGCATGCACTTAAAATTTAACTCATGCGCCGTTGTCTTTGGCGCATGCTTTTGTGTATTTAAGAGCAGGTGTCATTTCCTCTAGCATATGCATTAATTTTTTCCTAACACGTGTGGCAAAAAGTAAAGTATGCGTCAGAGAAAATGACGATGACTCTTAAATACACAAAGCATGTATCATATGCATTGGCAAGATGACACTTCATGCGCCAAAAATATTGGCACATCCTTTTATGATAAATTTGTTTAAGTTTGAAATATGATTACTTTGATAATTATTTAATAATTAATTTAGAATGTTAATTATTTAAATATTTTATTTCAAAATCTTAGTTATTTGAAAATAAATTTTAAAATTTTAAAATTGCACCCGATAAAGAAAATCAAACATTTTACAGTTAATTATTCTAATCTGTATTCCAGAAAAGTGGACATAATTATCCATTTGTACGAGTCCTTATTAAAGTAAATAAAACAAATTTCACACCAGACCTTTTCCAGTAATTCTCAATTTTTAATCAAATAATCTCTATAAAGAAAAATACTGTTCTACTCTTTATAAAGAAATTTATCTGAAAAAAAGTACTCTCAAGAAAGTAATTCTTCAATATATCTGAAAAAAAGTACTACTTCACGAAAGTAAAGAATTTATTATTTCATCAAATATTCATTCATTTCACTTCCACCGTTTATAATATTTTAATTCGATATTCAAACCCTAACCCCGCAATTACAATCTTGAACCACTCTCACTTCAGTGATCAAGTTAATCGCAGCATCAAATTACTATTAAGGGTTTCGAAAAACCAATTCCGAAAAAATTCGAAACCCTAGATTGCAGAAATTTCGAACCAGCTTGCTGATTGCTGTTTCCGTCTATGTCGATCATCAGCGACGCGCTTCGGCAAGCGTTTATGCCGAAGCGCGAGTACGAGAGCCTCCGGGAAGAAGAAAAGGCCTGGGGCAAGCTTCAGAGACCGGTGACGGTTTCTGTTATGGCCGTAATCTGGCTTGCAGTCGTTGTGTCTACGGTTATCAGTTTGAAAATAGTGTTTCCTGGTAAAGATGGGAAAAGACCGCTCTGTGTTGATCGGAGGGTTCAACCGATTCAAATTGAAATGAAAGGGGATTCTGATTCGGATCTGTATCCTGGTGCTTTTTATCTTACGGATCAAGAAATTGCTGATTATTATTGGATGGTTGTGTTCATTCCGTCTTTCGTTGTTTTCGTGATCTCCGGTGTGTATCTTGTTGCTGGTAAGAAGTCTAATTTGATTGTTGATTTTGATGAGGTTTTCTTTTATCTGATTGTTGTTGTTGATAGAAAGAATGTGAATTTTGTTCTTGTTTAATTTCGTGCTATCGGTAGAAAAATAAAATGGTTTATGAAGTTTAGTCTCGTAGATTGTATGTGTAATAATTTACTACTCTTCAACTGTATTGTATCTTGTTTCATTGCAATGTGGTATATTAATTGAGATAATATCATGGGTAGTAGCAGCAACTCCTTAGAGATGATGATTTTACATAACAGTTGCGGTCACGTAAAGGCTTTTGCAATTTTGGTCGGTATAGGTGTTGCAACAATGATTGTGGTCGTCGCCGTGTGAATTAACCACAATTTGTTCTTTAACTTTAAAAACGGTATCAGTGTCGGCACATGCTAATACCGTTTTGTTGCATTCGCAAACTGTTTTTTAAAACCTCAGTATCTTTTGGCATTAAAGAAAGTCAGGAATGTGCTGCTAGAAATTAGGGAGATTTGACCTGTAGATACAATCATGGTAGAATTACTATTCATAATTGCTGTCAAATCTTAACTCACTTTTGCGGTGATGAAAAAAGTAATTTTTTAGTCCTTACGTTACAGCTAAAAGGAGAAAATGAATTAAAAGTATAGAAAGCCTGGTGAAGATAGTTAATGTCAATAAAATTAATAAAGAAGGGGGGAAAGGGTTGCTTTACTTGATGTGAGTTGGGTTGGTAAATAATTGTGATGTTTAGAATGGACATTGTTTTGATTTCTCTATAAACTTGTCTAGTTTATGCTGGTTGGAATACACAGACAATCTATAGTTATAGATGCAGTTATTTGCTGAATGTTTGATATCAGCAACAGAAGTATGCGACTGTTCTCTTTATAAATTTGAATCTAAAATTTCTAGAGCAATATTTAGAGAAGTCAACCACTTGGTGCTTTTGTGGAGCTCTTTCTAGATTTTTGTAATTTCCTATCTAAGATGAGAATCTAATAGGGAAGGTGTCAACTCATTCCAGGAGAGTAATGCTACATTCTCAAATATTGGATTTACAGCTTTGCACAACCATACAGTTTGCTTCATCCAAATCAAATCATTATTCTTTTCCAACTTAAGAGAAACGACCAATTCAGCTGTACAAGTTTGTTGAATCAGGATTTTGCTCAAATGCCATCTCTTTTATGATGGGATATTTCTGCTTCTAATTTGTGCTTTCAGTATACTCCCCTGACCTTGTTGGAATTTTCGATAATAGGACAGATCCAACTACATAATTTCCTTTCACACATTTTGTTAAATAACATGATTCTTTGATTGCCACACACATAGCTATGTTCTGGACTATATTTAATCTACATCTTAATTTTTTTGTTGGAACTGATCCTTGTTTTAAGTGTCTTCTTGAATTGATGATCTCAAACATTTTCTCTAGTTTGTGGTGCCAACAATTAAGAGTTATTTGGATGTTAGTTTGCAAATCATGGTTTTATGCAAAAGGAAAGCTTTTTTTTTTTTACTAATTTATTGTATCAAATATTTTGCAAATTAAGGTGCAAACTGTAACCCTAACATTTCTTAAAGGAGTGCTTTTCTATTCTCTATGTGTTACATCTCCCCCCTTGATCCTGAATTTGTTTTTTACTGTAGTATACAGCCTATTGAATAACACCCTTCTTCTTTGTTAGTGTAGGATTATTTGATTGTTTATAAATAACATGCTGTGTAAACCCCTATTTATTGTTCCTCGTATATTATCCTGTTTAACTATAATTTAATTCAGTTTTTTGGTGTGAGTATATCTTATTGGCTTTGCTTGATGTTTGAGTTTTATATTATAATTATTTTGTAGGTATCACTGTAGCTTATTCTGCTCCAACAAGGCATGGATGCTTGAAGGTGGTTGACAATAATTATTGTGCCTCAAGGCGGGGTAAGATTCCTCTGTTGTCTGATATATCCACTTCTGTCTTTCTGTGCACTTTCAATTATGGTATCACTTTTCATTTGACGCCGTTGAGTCGTATGGGCTCAATTAATTGAAGTTTTACATTTGGATAACCTACAGGTGGCGTTCGCTGTCTATCCATCCTGAATCTTATCTTCGCCATCATCTTTGGTCTTCTTGCCTTGTTTCTTGGTTCAAGTCTCTTGACATTCATGAGCAACTGCTCCACACCTTTGTTTTGGTGCTATGAAATTGCATCATGGGGACTGACTGTTCTATACGGTGGCACTGCCTTCTTTCTAAGGAGAAAGGCAGCTGTGATTCTTGACGAGGGGAACTTTAATGGTCGAAATTTTGGGCTTGAAATGTTGGAAGCAAATCCCCTTGAAGTTACACCAGAGGTGGAAAGGCGTGTTTCGGAAGGGTTTAAAGCATGGATGGGTTCTTCCCTTCTTTCTTCTGATGACGAAGAAGATGAACCTGACAGTTATGAGGATGCATCTCATTTAACACATACTAACTCAAATAGACAAAGACTCTGAACTCTATAAATTCAGTTCTGAGAAGCTTATCACCATCCTTTACAAGCCCTTCATGCCTTGGCGAATGCTATGATGGCAATATTCAATTTTGGGCAAAAGTGTTTTAACATGTATCATACAACAACCATTACAAGTGTTTTTGAACTAGGATTTCACCTCCTACATTAGGGATCTAGGTAGTTTAGTTTGTTAGTAATAATTAGTACCAAACTGTGAATGACCAAGCTTTGACTTCCTAAAGTAGATGGTAAAGTACTCTTTCTAATCTGTGTCTGGGCTTGCTTCTTTTTACATGGTTTGTATGGATCATTTCAAGCTACTTAATAGATAGGAGTACAGTGATTAGTTCATGAAGTTTTAGCGTAAGAATAATCTTTAAACTTCGGTAAAATCTTAATCTTTAAACTTCGGTAAAATCTCTGGAGTTTACTCTGGGAGCTAGGTAAGAATATATTTTTATGAAGAATCTTTTAATCTAAAAATATATAAATCAGAAAATACAACCCAAAGGCGTTAGTTCCATTTAAATTAGCCCGAGAAGATGGATGATAATGAGGCACTAAGGATGTGATTATAAAAAGGGTTAACTACTACAAATAGGTCACTAAATTTAATTTTTCAAATATTAGTATTAATATTTTTATCTATTTTAATAATAGTTTTGTTTTTAATATTCTAATTTAAAAAATTAGTTATTGATATTTTAATATAATGGCAAATTTAATGCTTTTTTAATTTATACTATATTATTATTTTTTTACTTTAAATTATAATAAGAAAAAAAAGCAATAACTCGTTTTTTATCACATTCATTTGGTTCTTAAGAACATCTTTATTGCCGATGGTTTAACCATTGAGAAATGCTAAGAACACTCTCTTTTCAACACTCTCTCAAACACTCACTCTCTTATTGGTTGAAACATATGTGGGTCCTACCACTTTATGTGGGACCTATTTTTAAAGTGAGGGACCCACACATGTTTCAACCAATAAAAGAATGAGTGTTTGAGAGAGTGTTGAAAAGTGAGTGTTGCTAGCACTCCTCTTAACCATTTTATAATGGATCTAGGCAAAATATCACTTTTGTCTGGTAGGTTAACCTCAGGGATTTATTTTACTCCTTTAATTTTAAGACGTTTCATATTGATTTCTTATATCTTCAATCGAGAGGTATTATTTTAGTCCTTTTTATCATATTAAAGATTGATTTAACGAATAATTTTTGAGTTTTTTTGTCGCTAATAAGACGAAAATGACTAGCATGATATATTTTAAAGAATTAAGAAATCAATATGGAATCTTTTGAAAGTTAATCATTTATTTATTTTAATGGTGGCTCTTTAGAAATAACTCAAATTCAATCTCAAAAGTTTTATATTTATATAGTTTTAATTTCAATTTAATATTAATTTAATTATTCTAATTAATACATAAAATATTAATTCTTTGTTTTATTTATATTTCGTCTTAGGAAAGGAGTGAGTTCTTTTTGTTTTGACCAAACTTTTATAATTCTTTGTTCTTTTTCTTCCTTTAACTTTTATTTTCTGTTATTTAGTTTTTGTTCCTTAAATGTTTAAAATGTTTTTAAACTCTAATTTAATTTGTCAAAAGTTTCTGCTTCTTAAACTATTAGTACCAGTGCGATTAGTCTCACTAAGAATCTGGTACTTTATTTACGAACTAAATATATTGGGATCCAACACCATTTTCTCAGAGATCATGTTGAAAAAGGGAATGTTATTTTTGAATACTTTGTTATTAAAAGTCAGCTTGGTGACATCTTTACAAAATCATTATCATCAGACCCTTTTCACAAGATTTGTAGGGATTTGAAAATCTTAGATTCCTTGTGCTTTAAATAGAATGAATTTTTGTTTAGTTTCATTTGCTATATATATATATATATATATATATATATATATATATATATATATATATATATATATATATATATATATATATATATATATATATATATATATCAGCTTGGTGACATCTTTACAAAATCATTATCATCAGACCCTTTTCACAAGATTTGTAGGGATTTGAAAATCTTAGATTCCTTGTGCTTTAAATAGAATGAATTTTTGTTTAGTTTCATTTGCTATATATATATATATATATATATATATATATATATATATATATATATATATATATATATATATATATATATATATATATATATATATATATATATATATATATATATATATATATATATATATATATATATATATATGAGGAGGGATCAAATTACACTCGAAGAGTTACACTAAGAGTTACACTCGTTCAATAGCTACATATTGAATTAATATTTTTTAAATTCAACCGTTGGATTGAAACATAATATCATATAGATCATACCTATGAAGTTTGAGCTTAATCTATAATGATTTACTATGTCATTGAATTACATCAAAATTAACGTTATATGAAAGCTCATTTTGACGTTAATCTTTGGATATCTTGATCGTATAGTAAATCATTATAGATTAAACTCAAACTTTATAGGTATGATCTATATGATATTATGTTTCAATCCAACGGTTGAATTTAAAAAATATTAATTTAAAATATAGTTATTGAATGAGTGTAACTCGTGGTGTAACTCTTCGGGTGTAATTTGATCCCTCCTATATATATATATATATATATATATATATATATATATATATATATATATATATATATATATATATATATATATATATATATATATATATATATATATATATAATCAAATGATGCCAATGTGTCAAATTTAGTAACATGACACATTTGATTAACTCTTGATCACATATTTGTATAACGAAATTCACCATTGGATGAAAAACTATTATGATATAGATCATGTCTATAAATTTTAACATCAATCGAAAATTATTTGATATGTCAACAAGAAGCACAAAAACGAACGCCAAATTTTAACAAAACCGTTAATTTTGATCATTCTATATAACATATCAAATAATTTTCGATTAATGTTAAATTTTATGAACATGATTTATATGATGTTAGCTTTCAATTCAACGATAAATTTTGTTATACGGATATGCGGTAAAGACTTATAAAAAATGTCATGTTACTAAGTATGACACTTTGGTGTCGTGTATATATATATATATATATAGAGGAGGGATCAAATTACACCCGAAGAGTTACACCACGAGTTATACTCGTTCAATAACTACATCTCGAAATAATATTTTTTAAATTCAACCGTTGGATTGAAATGACACTTTGGTGTCGTGTATATATATATATATATATATATATATATATATATATATATATATATATATATATATATATATATATATATATATATATATATATATATATATATATATATATATATATATATATATATATATATATATATATATATATATATATATATATATATATATATATATATATATATATATATATATATATATATATATATGAGGAGGGATCAAATTACACCCGAAGAGTTACACCACAAGTTACACTCGTTCAATAACTACATCTCGAATTAATATTTTTTAAATTCAACCGTTGGATTGAAACATAATATCATATAGATCATACCTATAAATTATCATCAAGATATCCAAAGATTAACGTCAAAATGAGCTTTCATATAACGTTAATTTTGATGTTATTCAATGACATAGTAAATCATTATAGATTAAGCTCAAACTTTATAGGAATGATCTATATGATATTATGTTTCAATCCAACGGTTGAATTTAAAAAATATTATTTCGAGATGTAGTTATTGAACGAGTGTAACTCGTGGTGTAACTCTTCGGGTGTAATTTGATCCCTCCTCATATATATATATATATATATATATATATATATATATATATATATATATATATATATATATATATATATATATATATATATATATACACTGTAGTAAATTATACTTTTTTCGACTACATTGATACGTCTCTATAACTCTTGTATTCGGTTTATATGATATGTATTCTTGATATTTTCATTGATTTACTTATTATCTTATTTACTTTACTCATTCATTTCTAACATGTTTTGATTGTTCTTATTTGCATTTAAGTCTTTTAAATATGTGTAGTTAATTATGTTCATTTGAGCATTGATATATTTTTTCATGTATTATTTAAGTTGTTAATGCATTTCTTTACACGATAAGTTTTGATTACTTAATTGTATATTGTTTAACACTTATATTGCATGTCTATTTTACATTTTGTTGCATATAGCATGTTTATATTTGAGCTTTGTATCTGTTAATTATTGGTGTAATATATTCTTAATTATTTAGTTAATGTGTTCATCTGGAATTATTTGTTTGTGGTTGGTTGTTTGGTTTTTAAACCCATAACAACTGTTATCTATTTTTGATGTTGTCAAAGAGGTAAAATTTGTAATGAGTCTAGAATTGCTTTGTGCATTTTATGATGTGTTGTTTATGTGCAATGTTTCAAGGGGAGCACAAGCATTTTTGCTTTTGACTTGAAGTCGACTCAATTCCAAGTGAAAGTTTGTCAAGCATAAAAAAGGGGGAGACTGAAGCTGTATATTTCTAGGGGGAGAATAGTGCATGTCCCTACCACATGCAGGGGAGCACCCCTAATGCGGTTATTTTGTTATTTGTCTTATTGCTTTTGTTTATCGAGTATTCCTCATGATTTCACATCTTTTGAATCAAGGTTGAAATTTATTCACTATTCATTTTAGCATGCATAAATCAATGGTTATGTTTGAACTTGATCATGATGCTTTTAGTCAATTGCATGAGTCAACAGAATAAAAGATATATGTGTTTTTGGTTCAAGTTAGATGTAGAGAAAACTCTTAAAGTACTTTTGAAACTATAAAAAATTGAGATTTGTGTATTTGATTTAAATCAAACAGATCAGACAAACATTTTGATTCAAATCAAATTGGACAGAGGCAAACCAGGAACTTTAACACTTTGATTCAAATCACATTTTACACGTGATTTAAATCAAACTGCTTATGGCCACCTCATTTTTATTTGATTCGAATCAGACTTTACACCTGATTTAAGGACCCGTTTGTTCCAGCTTTAAAAAAATGGATTTTTTCTTTGTATTTTTAAAAATAGATTTTCCAAAACCGTTTTTCAAAATATTATATAAAAATTTATATTCGTTTTTTCTAAAATGAAACACTAATTTTGACATCCCAGAACATAAACATAGATTAATGAAGACCAAATCTTAGTCAAAATCACAATTTTTCAAAAAGTTGTATTTCAAAAATGATTTTTATGAAAATCTATTTGAAATATCTTCAAAATTAAGTGATTTTTTGAAATTTTGATATCCAATTTTTTTTCTCACAGATAGATGAAATACCTAAAATCACATTTTAAGAATAACTATTCAAACAAAATTTTCATTTGAAGCTTTTATAAAATGTTTCTTTGTAAATTTTTTTTTTCACAAAATTTTGTAACACTATAAAAATCATTTTTAAAAAAAGCCAAAACAAACGGGCCCAAAATCGTACCATTTTTAGCATTTTCTACTAGGGACTGTTGGAGTTGATTCGAATACGAATTTGTTCATGATTCGAATCACGGGGTATTTGATTCGATTCAGATATTGTTCTTGATTCAAATCAAGTGTCAAATGGGTCAAAATATGGCTAATTTCATTCCATTCATTTGCTCATTTGAGTCAAACCATGTATTGTTCTTGATTCAAATTTAACAAACTTTTCACTCCTTTTTGTGATTAATCTCATGCGCATTTAAAATCTTTTGTCAACACTTTTTATATAACGAATTTCATAAACATTTTGTGATTTTTTATGAAATCAACACTCACTCACTTTTGAAAAGTTCAAAACCCTTGATTCAAATTTCTTTATTCTTCAGTCTTTGTTTTGATTTCAGATCTTGATAATGAGAGATATGTGATTGATTGGGGGAGACGATGTCTTGAAACTAATCGTTCTTGAAGACTGGGTAAAGATTTTTAGATTCTTGCAAGATTAAGGTATTGTCATTGGTGCTGACAAATTCCAATGAAAAAGAGGTTCTTATTTCCCTATTGTATTGGTAGTGATTGTGTGGAAGGCTGCGGATAAGGCAGAGTTCTTCTCAAATCTTCATACTATTAATTGCTCCAGGAATAAGTATGATTAAGGGGTTGATTTCTACACAAGAAGGCTTGGAGCAGATTGGTGATACTGGAAGATTCAAAAGTGTTATTCGAATAAAGATTTCACAAAAGAGTTTGACATTAAGTTGAATACAATTCAAGATCCGTATAGAAGATTTATTTTCTTCATCATTATTGTGGACTAGTGATTATATGAACTCTTGAAATATTTTTCAAAATAAAATGGAGCTATGCAGGTTCCAATAGGAAACCATTGAAGAGTGCACATAGGTAAAGCAAGGACGAACGCCGAAGCACTATAAATCTTAGTGTTTTCTCTATCTTTTTTACTCTCCCATTTAAATTTGGTGGAATATTGCATACTTATGTTTTCAATTCTTAGAGTAGTTTATCGTTTATTCTATTGATAGTGATTTATTGCTTAAGATTAGGTTTTGTTGGAATTTGCACCTAATCGAGCTTTAGTGGTGATTAATATCTAAGAAACTAGTTTAGTTTAGAATTCACAAATTGATTTGTTGTATAAACACACCTCGTGAAGTATAACACTAAATCAATTGTATACCTTATGTATCATCATTAGATCATTCATGATATTTGTGAAGTGATTAAGTGCTTGCGTGAAACAAGTTCTATACAAGTATAATTATCATATTTTTACTCTAAATATTATGCGCGCAAACTCTGAAAAACCTCTGATAATTCAATTCTGAAAAATCGGTCAAATTTTGTTTTGTCTATTCGCTACCCCTCTAGATTGTTTTCTTAGTTCATATTATCACCAAACATCCATGTTCTTCCTTTTCAGGTTGTTGATATCACTGAAATTAAAATGATCAAGTATGTAGTGTCACAACCATTCATCCCTATTAGCTGCAGTTGCCAGACACTTGTGTTTCATCACACCAAGATTAATCTTGAAGGTTCTATTAAGAAACATGGGTCCCTTTAAGATTAACTTGCCTCATAAGCCGATAACTCTCATCATCTTATATTCTATAAATACTATGTAATTCTTCTCAATCAGTTGCTTTATACTAAGCAAGTTGCTTTTCATTATTGATATGTACAACACATTCAAAATCATTGACCTTTTGCCATCTTTCCTCGTGATCAAAACATCTCCAATACCTTCAGCAGTTAATGTATTGTCATTTGAAATTTTCACCTTGTTCTTCACAAAGGGACTCATGTTGACGAACCAATATTTTGTTCCAGACATGTGTGACGAGCAACCTGAATCCAAGTACCACTAATCTTTGAGTCTTTCTTCTTTTTTTTATTGTGATAATCAGTAGCACTTATTCTTCTTCCTGTTTTGCAAGTCTTGCATCATTTTCTCAATTGCTTCTTTTGTTTTCTAAATAGTCACTAATATAATGACCATACTTTTGACAGTTGAAACACCAAATGTGGCTCTTATCAAGTTTCCTACCACCACATCTTCCTTTTTTTCAGCACCACCTCTGTGATTGCTTTGGTTTGTAGACTGTCACTGGTTCGACAAATTTCCTTCTTGATGGTGACTTATGCCACTTAAGTTGTTGTAACCACCTCTACCTCTGTTGTCGTTCCAACTTCCTTTGCCTTTCTTTTTCTTTTGATGATTGTGCCTACAAAGCAACATCACCTTTCACTTTGCTTGCCGATCTTTTAGTCATTCTTTGTTCATGAGATTCAAGCGTCCCTTGAAGGTCCTATTTTGTAATGCTTGATAGGTAATTCAATTCTTCGATGACTACTATCACATGATCAAATTGTGGAGCCAACGACCTCACGATATTTGCAACAATTGATCTTGATGTCAACACTTCTCCAAATTTCTTGATTTGATTACCAATTTTGTAACCCTAATGAAGAAATCAGTCACGTTTTCAATTTCTACCTTCCAAGCAACCCATACATTCTTTTGTGAGTTTGTAACCTCACTTTTTCACCTTCTCAGCACCGCCAAAAGATTTCTCCAGGATGTCCCATGTTTCCTTCGATGAGTAAATATCATCAACTTTCTTAAAGTTGTCTAGATCATCATATTGATAGATTATATAGACAAATTTATAATATTCATTCTTCAAATATTTATTGCAACCTTTTATTCATCAATTACATTTTTTTCCAATTGGTGTTACCCCATTTTTCACAAGATCCCACATGTCTTGATAGTAGAAGACAACCTTCATCTACTTGCACCAATTATTGTAACTCTTACTATTCAAGATTGGAAGATTTGCTGGGAAATGTTTGTTTGGATGAGAAGCCATTTTTCTATGTTTCCCAAAAATCGCACCAGTGCTCTAGATACGAGATATTGGAAATCACTCTTGATAGAATAAGATTCAATTGCTTTCTCGATTGATTCACAATTCTCGTTCCTCACTATTTACTCGAGTGATTTGATCACTCTTTGGTTGTAATACGATTCCGTCCCACAATGATTTGAGAAGATAATAAATCTTGAAAGTAAAAAAAGGGAGAAAAGAGAAATTAAGGGTTTTGGAGAAAAGGAAGAAAATGATTTTAATATGCATAACCTCTCTCTGTTTCAAACTTGTAATTTTGTAAATGTCTCTATTCAACCACTTTACAATAATATGACACCTCCCTATTTATAATGAGATTACTTGCACAACAAGCGATTATCAAAATATCTAACTAATATAGATGCTTCGACGAGTTGTATTCGACTTTTTATCGGATCCAACAAATATAGCTAATACCGACTCTGTTCGACTCTGACGAATGCCCATTACTTAGATTCTGTCGAACTTACAATTATGCTTGACACAAAATTGCATATTTAACAATTTCAAGAGATATTTCCTACTTCTTTGTAAGATGAATTTCACATAAGTCAATCATGATTCATGAATACCCAAGTAGAGTAAATTACACCATATTTTCTCTTTAATAAAGCCCTCCCAAAATGATTTAATATCATCAAAATCTCGTAGGACATACATAATAATTTCATAAACATATTGACAACGAGTACAAATAGGATCATGAAAGACACTTGTTTGTAATAAGGGCTTAATGATCAACTTTCATTGACGTGTCTGAATATTTGAAGGGCATTTCTAGTTAGTAACTTAAAAAAAATATGAAATCAGAGAGAATTATCTATTATTCTCAAGAGAGTAATTAAAGAGATCCGAACTGCAAGTCATATAGAAAGAATATTTTTTATCTTTTACTTTTTTTTTTAATTTTTTTTATTTAGAAACATTTAATTTAGTCTTATAATTTTTTATAATTTATTGATTTGTTTATTCATATAATTTCATTGAATCAATTTAGTAAAAGAAAATTTTAAAGTTGAATTTAAACTATTAAAATTAAAATAGAAAAAAAAGAAAAGAAAAAAAAAAGAGAAAAAGCATAACAGAGTCTAGATAGAGTAAACAATACTACCAGTACCAGAGTACTAACTCTTGAAATAAAACCCTAGTTGCAATCTGGGTGCGGCCAAACCACAACCCACCTCTCAACAATGGCGAACGACGAACTCCAATCTCTAGATTTAGGTTACGACCCCAACTTCGTCCCCGATTCCGTCAAAACCTTCGTCGTCCATCTCTACCGCCACATCCGAGAGAAGAATGTATACGAGATCCACCAGATGTACGAAAGCTCCTTCCAATCTCTATCGGAGCGTCTTTTCAAGGACACTCCTTGGCCCTCCGTCGACGCCGTCGCTCAATACGTCGACAACGACCACGTGTTCTGTCTTCTGTACCGTGAGATGTGGTTTCGCCACCTGTATGCGCGTTTGACTCCCACGGTTCGTCAGAGAATCGATTCGTGGGATAATTACTGTAATCTGTTCCAGGTTGTGCTTCATGGGGTTGTGAATATGCAGTTGCCGAATCAGTGGCTTTGGGATATGGTTGATGAGTTTGTTTATCAGTTTCAGAGTTTTTGTCAGTATCGGGCTAAGATGAAGAATAAGAATGAACAGGAAATTGCTCTCTTGAGACAGTTTGATCAGGTCTATAGCTAACTAACGTTTCGTTGTGTAATGTTGATTTTATTTTATTTTTTTAATTTGTCTTCTTTTATGATTTTTATTGAACTAAGGGTTTGTTTGAATTGATTTATTTGAGTTTATATACTAGGGACCTGTTTGGAATGCCATAAGTTTTGCGACCGGGTTTGGAAGAGCTTATTAAAATAGCTTATAGCATTATTCATAAACTTTTTTGATGAAAATAATTTATAGCTCATATAAAAATAATTTAAATTTATTTTATCTTTTGTTAGAAAAATAGCTTATGCAAAAAGTGCTTATTTTGATAAGCACGTGTGCTATAAGCTCCAAATAAGCTGTTTATCCAAACAGACCCTAAGATAGCCACTTGTGAGACAGTTTGTGAGAGTTCATAACGTATGTTGTGTACATAGCTGTTTTTTAGCTTCTCTCCAAGTTGATTGTTGAAAACAGCTGAAGTGTATGTTTGGTTTCAAGTTTGGAGCATTCAAAATTGATTCCGGATGTGTAGTATAGATTTTGATGTGTTTGTTTGCTCTCAAGTAGAATTGATTATGCTTTTCACTAATGATTCTACTTGAAGCTATGATTTGTAGTTTTTTAAGTCTAAACATGATTTTTACACTGAAATTTATTGATCAACTCATTTTTTCAGGAATTTAATCAAATATTAATCACTTTACCCAAGTCAATATAACATAATCAATTCATTTGATATCAATTTTCTTCTTAACCACAAAACTAAACATACGCTAAAGCTTATATGAAATCAGTTTGGCTTTATTTATTTTGTTGTAGTAGAAATAGCTTATACATAGCCACTTATATGATAATTACTTGATTAAATTGTTTATCCAAAAAGAACCTTAATTATGTTATGTCTTTTGCTGTCGTAGGCTTGGAATGTTTTTGGTGTTCTGAACTTCTTGCAAGCTCTTGTTGAGAAGTCAACTATTATTCAGATACTAGAGCAAGAGAAGCTAGGGCTTGAGCAATTCACTGCTAATGATGGTTATGATTACAATGGGGGTAGCAATGTCTTGAAGGTTTTGGGGTATTTTGGTATGGTTGGTTTGCTGAGGGTTCATTGTCTTTTGGGTGATTATCATACTGGTCTCAAGTGCTTGCAACCTATTGATATCAGTCAGCCAGGTCTTTACACCATTGTTATTGGATGCCACATTACCACCATTTATCACTATGGTTTTGCCAACCTTATGCTTCGCAGGTCATTACATCCACTCCTTGCTTGTTTGTTTTCTGTGTATATTATGTCATTGCTCTTAAAATAATAGCTTCATAATGTTAGTGATTCGTGCATCTTTACTAATTAAAAGAAATTTACAACCTAAGCCACTTGTTTATTTAAGGCAGCTTTGATCAGTATGTATTACTTGAACATTCATCTCTATCGTGGTACTCTATTGCCTATGTACATGCACAAATAAATTGCTAGTGACAACTTGGGTTGTGTTATTTAGAACTTCATCTTGCTATATTCAAGCATGGAATGAGATTTCTATCTTTGTTTTTTATGGGGTTTTTAGTTTATGAATTACAGTTAAGGATTTAAGATTTATTAGGAATTGGCTAATACTCAAGTAACTTAGCCATATAAAGGTGTAGCATCTCTATTGTAGGATTATATTTCACAATGTTTTTTTATGGGGGTTTTATCTTTATGGGTTATATTATTATATGGCCTGAAATGTAGCCTTTTCTACAGGTATGTGGAAGCAATTAGAGAATTCAACAAAATTCTCTTGTACATCTTTAAGACAAAGGTGTATCATCAGAAATCTCCTCAATACGAACAGATTTTGAAGAAGAATGAACAAATGTATGCCTTGTTGGCGATATCCCTCTCACTCTGCCCACAGAGCAGGCTCGTTGATGAAACTGTGAACTCGCAGTTGCGAGAGAAGTATGGTGAAAAGATGATTAGAATGCAACGTTATGATGACGAAGCTTTTGCTATGTATGATGAGCTCTTCTCATATGCATGCCCCAAGTTTATCACCCCTTCAGCGCCCAATTTTGATGAACCTTTAGTAAATTACAACCAGGTACTCCTTAAACTCCATCTGGTTTCTGGACCAAAAAGCATTTTGAGTGATTGCATGGATAAAAAAACTTCAAATTAAGTTATCTTTAATTAACTTTAAATTTGAATTTGAAATTACTTGTTTTCTTTTTCTCTTTATTATCAACTCATAAATAATTATCTCTGCTTCTAGAGTGACATAAATGTCGTTTGGAATACCCAACCTCTCCGACCAAATAGCTGCCTTATGAGGAAGAGTAAATGATCTATTGACCTATAGTCAGCTGAGCAGTTAATTAACTCCGCTAAAATGAATTTTGACATTTTAGAACTCAGGTTCCATTGAATGTCATAAATGTCTCGTTTTTGCCACCCAAATCTTAATGTGGTAACTATTTTCTTCAGTTTTTTCCCCAACAGTTAAATGCTTGTTTATTTGTTGAAACATGTATTGATATTCATGTTCATGTATCTGATCTCACACCTCTATTGACTCCGTCTGCCTTCTATAATAATGACATGATTTGTGGCTTACAATGATCTGACAGTCACTTAACGTATCGGCATTAGTTGTTTTGATGTTTTTTGCTCCCTTCCATTCTCTTTTACTATACTGTATCACTGAGAGTTACTTGTTTCACCAGGATGCCTATAGACTTCAATTGAAACTATTCCTTTATGAAGCAAAGCAGCAACAATTGTTATCAGGTCTCCGGACATTCTTGAAAGTATATTCAACTATCTCCCTTGCAAAACTTGCAAGTTACATGGAAGTAGATGAACCAACCTTAAGGTTGCAAGACTTGTAATTAATTTAGCATTTCTTTTGATCAATATTTCTTTTGTTTATTAAATTTATATTTGAACACTTGTATTTATGCATTTTGATTTTGATATTTGGCAGGACTATATTGATGACATATAAGCACAAGACTCATGCTGTTGATACTGCTGGAAAAGTTATATCCAATGCTGACGTGGATTTCTATATTGATGATGTAAGCCTGCTTACTTTTTCCTCCTGCCTGAATCCTTTTTTCTTTGAAAGGGCTCTTATTCAAACTACAGTGGAACATGTATCACAAGCAATGTAGTCAAGATCGAGATCTGGGTCGTAGGATCGTAAGATCTTACGATCTTTTATTGCCTTTTAGTGCTAAGATCTTGCAAAAATCTTTTTTGTGTGCTTCTGTAGTCAAGATCGAGATCTTTTAAGTAAGATCGTAAAAATCATAGATCTGGGCCTGTTTTGTTGGGCTATCTAACCGGGTCATATTTTTTAAGTGAACCCAGTTCTTTTGTCTTACTTAAAGTTCTGTCTTCCTAACCCTAATATTAAAAAACACAAAACGGCTGCAGCTTTTTGGATCCTTTTAAGCTACTTATTTTGAACTTGATCTTTTGAGCTTATTAAATTAGGGGTTGATGGTTATGAATTATTAATTAAATTAGTTAAATGTTGTGATTTATAAGTTATCTTGTTCATGTATTATAATTTTCATGTTTTTGTCTATGTGAATTTACCATTTTACCCTTTGGTAAGATCTTAAGTGCCGATCTACGATCCTACTTTTACGATCTTTCACAGGCCGTCCGATCTTACTTAAGACCCCGTGCTTGAACCTTGATCACAAGAGCTCTGTCTTAGTTGAACATGTATCTTGATAATAATAGTGATATCATTTCCTTGCTCTCAACTATTAAATTGATGATCAAGTATGTCTGAGGAGGGTCTAAAGTGGATTTGATAGTGCGATCATCTCTTGGTTGGTCCTATCCGAATCCAACAAATTAGTTTTCCTAGCTTGAAGACACAAATTAGGCCTTGGAATAATATTTTTATTGAATGATGCTGCAACAAATTTTGAATTATGTTTTTGCTTACTACAGGACACAGTTCATGTTGTGGAGTCTAAACCTGCCAAACGATATGGGGATTACTTCCTGCGTCAGGTGGTTAAGGTATGGTTGTGTCTCCGACAGTCCATATTTTTTTAAGTTTGTCCAGAGTTATCATTATTTCTTACATAATCACTTTCTTCTGTGTTGTTTACAGCTTGAAGGAGTGATCAATGAGATGGACAGTATAAAGCTGGAGTGAGTAGATACACTTCACACCCTTGTTGGTTCCTCTTTCTAATATGCTTTGCCGGGAATTTTGTTCATTTTGTTGAAGTGGAAGGATGTAGTTAGCTTCCTACATGTGATACTAAATACTAATTTTTAAGTTTATTTTATTTAGAAAACCAATTTATGTTTTCAAATGAGGCATATAGATTCAGTGTTTCTTTTATTTTTGTTGGCGAAATTCCATGTTTCCTATATGTTTCTGGTCCAAACTGAGCCTGCATTTCTCTATTCCCAAGAATCAGCTGAAAATACAAGGCTCTTTAAATATTGATGATTGAGTTAATCAACTTCTTAACTTTGTGAAACCATATACAATCTAATCTAAAACCTAAATAATTTTTAGGTTGATATGTGATTGATTTCATAATAGGCGAAGGATTGACATAATTTGTTACAACATCAACCATCATAATTATAAACAATACTACATTTGTTTGAGTAATTCTCTTTAATTTTAATTTTGTAGGTTTTTTCCTAGAAATATTCTTCAATACTCATTCTATATAGTAAATTCAACATCTTTTTCTTTGATTTGAGTAATAAATAATTTATATTTGAACTCATTCTCTTTAACTTGTTTTTGAAATTAATTTCTGCAACATTTTAACATTTGTAAAAAAATTGATCAGTTTATGATTACTATTTTGGTCCCAAAGTTTGGTGTAATAATTTTCAATAGTTGATCATTTTAAGTATAGAATTTTAGTCTAATATCTAGTGTTAAAATTTTATTTCTGGATTAAAAAAATACATCTTTCGAAATCTAGGAAAGAAAATGAGACATAGAATAAAATCTCATTGCAATTTTCCACATGCAATAAAAAAGCGAATTGACGAAAACTTAGTTTGATTGGAAACATGGCCAAAGGCAAGTGGAATAAAATCTAAAAAGAAAAAATAGAGAAATTTAAACCATATGATGATTTAGAGAATTTAACATGCCAGATTTAGAGAATTTAACATGCCACCTTCGTATTAACAAAAATGTCTTGTAACTATTATTAAAAAATAGTTATATTTGTTAAAAGAACTCATTTTTTAGATAAATTTAGAATTTTTATATACGAAAGCGAGTTTTTGTTAGAAATTATTCGTAATTTTTCAAATTTCTGGTGGCGATTTATCAAAAAATTTTGAAATTTTTGGAACTGATATAAAAAATCAAAGAAGTTTATTGGAATTTTTGAAATTTCCGGTTAGCCATAAAATTTATTGGAAATTTCAAATTTTCGTATGTCTGCAGATAAAATTCTTTACTTGTGTGGTCTAGAACCGACTTCGACGAATTTCTATACAGATTATACAGAGTTCTTCACCACAGATACCATATGTTTTCTATTCAACTAATGCAAATTTGAAATGTTTTCCCGTATTTATGAAAGTGACTGTTTAATATTTATGTATTGTAATTGACAGATATTTAAATCCCGATCCAAAGTTTTAGAATGGGCACAGTGTTAGCTGGAGATTTCGTTTAAGAAGTTGATCTTCGAAGGTTTTAAGTTCGAAGAATGATGGTTACTGATGACCATCTTCGAAGATTTAAAAAATGGTTACTGATGACCATCTTCGAAGATTTAAAAAATGGTTACTAATGGCCATGCTTCAAGAAAATGTCTAAGTTGAAACGAAGGAGAGAAGTATCGAAGCTAACACGGAAGATATCTTTGCCAAGACTTAGACATTTCGCGGAAAATTACATAAAGTACTGAAGCTTAATGTATTTCCGTAACATTTTCGAATATAACTATATGGCCACATGTCGAAAAGGACTTGAGCGGGAAGGTTTGAATTGCGAAACGGTTTATGTAACTGCACATAGACAGATGGCATCCCCAGAGTTCTCGTGGATAACGTGGCATTAGATTATTGTATGACCGTTAGGGTCAAATTTAGTATAAATAGGAGTCTTAATGATAGGATTTCGTGTGTTCATTTTGTACAAATCACTCACATATCGCTCAAGTATCAAGTGTTAAGAGAAAGAGTTCGCTGAGAAATGTACGTATGACACCACCAATTTGAATACATGTGTATTTACTTTTATCAAATATCTTTTCGTTTTCTTTACTTTCCTTGTTTAAACTTTTACTTTCGAAGTCATTTAGTTTCATGCACATTACTTTCCTGCAATTTATATTCTCGCGACTTACATTCTTGCATGTTAATTTTCCTGCAATTTACATTCTCGCAATTTACATGTTTTCTTATTACGATTTATGCGTCGAAGTTACACTAACTCATATAACCAGCGTTATCTCGAATGATTAGTCATTTGAACATAAATTTCTCGAAATCAAAACAAACAGGTATGAACCAAATCACATCAATAAACCTTTCGTTTGACCATGTCCTAGGATCAATCTAGTCGATCCTGCGAGTAACCAAATCATATTTATTATAGTTTGGAGGACTAGCGGTTGTTTACCGGAAATCACCGTAAACACACAGATTACTGGTAAAAGGCATGGTATTATTGTTGTGACTATTCGTTCTGATTATGTTAATCGAATGTCAAGGATGAATGATTAATTGATTATGAGTTGTGAGAGAGGAAGAAATTACAAAAGAAAGAATGCATCCGAAAGCACTAATTTCTCATAAGGCATTTATAGTATGAAAGTTAAATGACCTTTTAGACTGAGATCTTTCTAGGTGGTATCGGTAGGAAGGTGATGGTTAGATGCATGATGCATAATCACAAACTATCTAAGGATTTGGAAGGCCACGATGTATTGGGCCGTCTAAAAGATCATGAAAGAAAATTTGTGAATGACATGACTGGCTCTAAGAAATATAGTTGCTGCTTTGAAAGATAGAGATCTAAAAAATCTCATGAGTGTTACCCAGGTATATATTGCTAGAGCTACATATAAAACGAGCAAGATAGGTGCATTGATAAAGATTCTAAAAAATTTAGGGGGTTCATTTACTATTTTAGTTGTTTAATATAATGCTTCGACTAATAATTCATTGACATTATTGTGATTTTTGAAATTTGAGGCACCCCCTCACCATAATGTGGGTCTGCCACTACGTTAGAGTGTACTATGACAACGGCCCGCCCGTCTTAAGCCCACAAAAAAGGAGGCTGAGCGGACAAGCCCGCCAAGTAAACGGCTTAAAAATCTAACCCGCTCCGCCAAAGTAACTTGTTGGCAGACGGCAGGTTTCCCCGACTATTTTCACTTCTTTTTTTAAATAAATTAATAAGTTTTTTATTTTTTTTATTTTTACATTTCAATTCAATTACATCTTTCACTTAATTTTTAGAATAGTTTTTTTATAAAGTTTGTCAAATAACAAATTAAGAACAAGAATTGATAGTTTCATGTTAATTTTTTAAAATGGAATGAGTTTAACAATTGATGATCTCAAATTTTGCTCCATGTCAATACCAATGATATTTACAAATTAAGATATTCCTAACATTATTGTACTTGGAAACAAAATAAATGGAATGGATTAGAGTGATGAATGCATGAGGAAGTAGCAATTTTAATAAAATAATAATAATAATAACAAAATAAGCATGTTTGCAAATTAAATTCTGCTTCAGAATATAAACCTATGTTACGATATTGGAGTATGTTTACTATTACCACAACACTATTGTTTCGGTAAATAAGAGGAAAACATGACGAAAACTAATACAAAACTATTTACATAAAACATGACAATGTAAATAGAAATACTATGCAGTAAAAAAAATAGTCTTGAATGATTACACTTTCAAACCCATAAATATACCCATAATATAATTGATAACTTATTTCAGTTTTGACTATAAATGAAATAAAAAAACTAATATTATATAATTGTTAACTTCAAAACAAAATCATGCACGGGCCGTGGCCCGCAAGCCGATTCGACAAGTGCACGGGACGGGCTGCAGCGGGTAGACGGGCCCAAAATCAGAACCCAACCCTCCTTATTTTAACGGATGCACAGACCGATCTGGCGGGCCACGACTCATTTTCCCATCTTATTAGAGAGTGCTAACCTTAAAGGTCCACCTAACGCCACTGCATGACCGTCTCAACCAATATTGAGGCGTAAAGCAACTCTAAGAATAGGGCTTTTATAAAATTAATTTTTTTATATAAATATTTTAATTAATTTTATTTTTTAAAGTTTTTTGAGATTCAAAATCGTTTATTAAATTATCATAATCAATTTCTTGTAATTTTTTTCCAATATATAATAAAGTCCATCCATTTAATCTTTGTTGAAACATTGCTGATCTCAGATAAGATTTTGTTAATTTTAATTTTGAAATCTACATTCTGCAGAAGTAACATTTATAAGAATTGTTAACATTATTCTATAGATCATATATATTTGAAAAATAATTAATTCTTTTTACATAATTAAGTATGTTAATAGGTGTATATTTTTTACATGTATAATTTTTCTTGTTTAGTTATATAAATAAATCCAATCTATTAATATCTGAATTTTCATTATGTTCTAATGAACGTTCAAGATTAAGATCTTATTCTTTTTACTTTTTATTATCTGATGACCTTATTTTCTTAATGTTAAAAAGAAATCCAAAATTATCATTATACAATTTAAATTGTTCAAACTTATTTTGAAATGAATTAATTATTTTATCCACTATGTGTAAAAAATAATCAATTTTAAATGATTCCACAAGAGATTTAACAATATTCTTATAAAATTATTTTTCTCTACAAGTAATTTATTTCTCATGAAAGTTGGGTTATATATTCATTTCAAAAGAGAGTTATTTATAAGAAATCAGAGAAATTTCAAAACCATGTTTCCTATCATAACATTGATGTTTTCCAACCTTAATGTTTTCATTTCATATTAGACTCATTATAATAATTTTGTCCTCCGATGTTACTCAATAATATTAATTTCATTTATAATAGCATAAAAAATATTTTAAAAAGATAAAAATGATGATCGAAAAAACTGAATTAAACATGAGGCTACAAACAAATAAACAAACTTAACAAAATAAATATTTCAAGATAAATAACTCATGCTTGTAAATAGTGACGTAACACAATATGGAACTTGGGATTTGGGGAGAACAACTTAATAAAATCAAGAATCAAAGAAATTTGAGAGCAAAACTATGAAACTTGGAGTAAGAGAGAAAGAGTGCGATGACTTTAAAAAAAGGGTGTGATGTGAATAACAATGATAAAGGATGAAATGAAAATTGCAAACCATATGGCTGAAAAATTGGGTATGTCAATCGACAAAGATTAATTAAACATTACAATTAACAAAATTGATTATTTCTTTTAGGGTGTGCAAACTGTGCAATAGCATAGGGCCTCCTAATTAATAGGCCCATAATTTACTATTTTACTATTATTTATTATTTTCATAAATGAAAATTAGGAAATGGAATACTAAAAAGTAATATTAGTCTATTTTTTTATTACTTTGTATTTTTTTTGAAAAGTTACTTTTGAATATTATTCTACTAGATTAATTACTGTTTTTGAATATGTTGAATTTAAATGTTTAAATTAAATAACATTATGTTTGTCTTTAACACCAAAAAGTAATAATAAGTTAAATATACATATATAGAAAAATTCAATTATATAAGTTAATAAATGATATAATATTTCCTTGTAAATATTATAATTAGAGTTATGAAATACTCCCCTAATTTTATATTATAGCATGTTTCTACAATATAATTAATGTTAAAAATTTAACTAATTTTATTTACAAAGGAAATTATAAAATTATTTATAAAGTTATAAATTAAAAAAAAAGAAAGAATACTAATTAAATTTTTGTATTATTTACAATTTAAATAAATAAATAATTTTAAATAATATTTTATATTTTTTGAATATATTTATAATTTTTTAGAACAGGGCCTCTGAATTATTCGAGACGGCCAATATATATATATATATATATATATATATATATATATATATATATATATATATATATATATATATATATATATATATATATATATATATATATATATATATATATATATATATATATATATATATATATATATATATATATATATATATAAATAAAAATTTGAGGCATATGGCAAAGACTCTATTAGCATAAAGGTTGAGACGTTCTGCATCACTATATTAGAAATTAGAGATCAACAATAATGTTTATGTAATTCTACATTATCAATCAACAATAATATAATTCTAATTCTAATACGAAATACATATATGATTGAGTAAAAATGTAAAATAACTCAATTGATACATGTTAATTGAGTTAGATTAATTTAAACTGTTGATTTAAAATTCAATCTCTAACAATAAAAATTTCTTTATATTTTTTTGTAATTACTAATGTTAATAAGTTGTTGATAAAAATCAACAATTTTAAAAAATAAGATATATATTATTATCTAAAATATGATTATTTTTAAAAGTTTATTTTAATAATTTTATAAATAAACAAAACATACAAATTTTTTAAAACTATTAAATAAATATAGGTACATTTTAGAAAATTTTACTGACACAACTAAAAATCTAAATTAATAAATAAAAATCTAAATAAATTAATAAACAAAATTTGTTGACACAACTAAAAAATCTTAATTAATAACTAAAAATCTAAATTAATAAATAAAAATCTAAATTTTGTTGATACAACCATAAATTAGTAAATTAATTATATATATATATATATATATATATATATATATATATATATATATATATATATATATATATATATATATATATATATATATATATATATATATATATATATATATATATATATACACACACACTTAAATAAAGATCGTATATAATATATTTAATTTAACAAAATAATATTCTAAAAATTAATTTGGATAATTGTAAATTTTATAATTTAATAAAATAAACAAAATAAGTAAAAAGCAATTAGATAAGTTTAGATAAATTTTCAAATTCCATAGACACTACTAAAAAAATAAAATTATATATTTTTAAATATTGATAAACATGTAATTTTATTTTATATATTAGTTAATTTAAACAAAGACAATATATAATATATGCAAATGACAAAATTATCGTATTTTGAAAATTTTTATAATAAGTTTAATTTTTATTCTAAAAATTAAACTATCTTTATTTTTTATTTTTTTGTATTTTATGTACTTTATAATAATTATTTTATGAAAAAACTAGTTGTATATTGATGATGTAAAATTTTACATTGTTAACCAATAAATACTATATAATCTACTAAATAAAAAAAAATTGGTGGACTCTAAAGAGAAAATGAAATGGATACACTAGCATATAAAATGGATTTATATTTTTTTTTTCAAAAAAAAAAATCAATATATTAAATTATAATATATTAAACCATATTATCAATTTCAAATTATTTTTTTATTTGGTGATTAAATGACACATCACACATTCAATAACTCTTATTCCTATATATTTATATCAATAAAATTAATCACTGAATTGAAAGTTATTATTATATAAATCATGTTTATAAAATTTCACATCAATCAAATATCAGTTGATATGTTAAAAAAATAATTAAAATTAATAGTTTTTATGAAATTTTGTAAGAGTTAATTTTTATGTATTTTGTTGATATATCAGATGATTTTCGATTGATGTTAAATTTTATAACCATAATATATATAATTTTAAATTTTAACTCAACAGTAAATTTATTTATACGAATATAAAATAAAAAATTTATCAAAAAAATAGATGTAATGTTATTAATATTTATATTTTGTTGTGATTTATAAATACTAAAGTTCTTCAAACGAATCGTAAAAATACTAAATCATATTTTAAAACTTTATTTTAAAAAGGAAGGCGTTGAATTTAATATGGTATTTTTTTGTTGCATTCAAGTCAAGTTCAGAATACGATAAGAAAATAAACCCACCGACTCCGTGCTTGATGACACGTGACGACAAGTAAGCGTCTCAATCAATCAACACGCACCTCTAAACCACAACCAAACAAATTCATGAGTCGATATATAATAGGCAAATTTGCATAGTATAAAGTAGTACACAAATCATACCTTTTCTACTTTACTTTTTTAGTTTACTTTTTAATTTAAATTTATACAACCAAAAACAAAACCAGGAAAATTCATACACAGAATATATATACTCCTACATCATACAGCATGCGCCCACCGGTTATTCTCGAACCTTCCACCACCTTTTCTCCTTCTTATTCTTCTCCTACCGATCGCAGGCTAAACACTCTCGCCAGACACCTTTCTGATTTTCCAGATCAAAATCAAATGGCTTCTCACATTTCTCCTTCTCCAACCGCTTCTTCCGATTCCGTTTTCGCTCACATCGTTCAAGCTCCTGAAGATCCTATCCTCGGGGTAACGGTTCTTCTTCTCTTTCCGATTATCAGATCGTAATTTTTTCATGCTTTTTGATCCTCCGAATTTTAGATCGCGTTTGGATCGTGATCGTTACTGTACAACTTCGATTAAACCGATTCTGTAATTTTATTAATTTCGTTTCAGTTATTGTTTATTTATTTGAGATTATGATTGATCGGTTCCTTGTAGTATTTTGATTTTGTTTACGATTTGAATTTCATAGCGTCACGTTTCTGATGATGATGGTTTTGGTATGTTACGTATTAGAATTGTTTTTGTTGCGTTGTGACTTGTGAAGCTTAGGCAAATTTGATAGTGACCTGATGATTGCTCTGTTATCTTACCTCTTTGTTTTTTTAATTTTTTTTTGTGTGTTGAAAAAATAGGTAACTGTTGCTTACAACAAAGATCAAAGTCCTATTAAGCTCAATTTGGGGGTTGGTGCTTACCGAACTGAGGTTAGGCTCATATTTCTTTTCGACTATAGTTCTTCATTATTTGGGACAATGAATCATCCACACACCATCAGTTAAATATCAACACAGATGATAATTTGAAAACTGGAAAAAATTGAATGTGAATCACATGTATAGGTGTTTGAATTTAAATCACATGTATAGGTGTTTGAATTTAAATCACATGAAGATATGTAATGTATGTATTTATATACTCTATCCGTTTCAGTTTTACAATGAGTTTCACTTTAATAAAAAAATATTTTAAAGTGAATGTCATTTGAAAAAAAAAATCATTTTTCAAGATAGAATTAATTCATTTTTTCAATTCTATTGTATTTTGCTTGGCATATTTATGATGTTGAAACTTATCAATAGTTAATACTTAATAGGGTTAGTTTAGTAAAAATATATATGTTTCTTTTACAACTTCAATGTATTTTTTAATCTGGTTAAGAACCCTACACCACTACTAATTTTCAAACAGAGGTAGTAGTACAAATACATAATCATCATTTGCATAATTTGGCCACTGAAAATAAATGTTAAGACATAATGAGTTGATGAACAATGAAAAGGTCAATTAAAGTTGTAAGACAAGTTTTGAAATTCTACATATTCCTTGTGACTTGTGAATTATACTAATACTATCATTTGTTCTGTTTACCAGGAAGGTAAACCCCTTGTGTTGGATGTAGTGAGGCGAGTTGAACACCAACTGTTGAACGACTTGTTAGTACCTGATTCACTATGCTTTTTTTTGCTCATTTCCAAAGATTCACTATGCTTTTTTTTTGCTCATTTCCAAAGAGTAACATTTATTTGAGTTTTATATAAAGTTCCGTTCTACATTGTTTTCAGGTCACGCAATAAGGAGTATATTCCAATTGTTGGGCTAGCTGATTTTAACAAATTGAGTGCCAAGCTTATTTTTGGTGCAGACAGGTTAACAATTGAAACTTGTTGTTATAATTTTAACTTTTCTTGGTTAATCTGTCATTTCTTGTATGTAAATATTCTTCTTACCACTCTGTTCCTAACTGTTATTTTGCTAACTCTTTTGAATATAGCCCTGCTATTCAAGCGAACAGGGTTAGCACTGTTCAAGGCTTATCCGGTACTGGTTCTTTAAGAGTTGGGGGTGAATTTTTGGCTAAGCACTATCACCAAGTAAAGTTCTACGTCCTTAATTTTTTTCTCCCCTCTATAACTTTTGGCTGATATTGCTGTGTGTATCGTTGGGCTTACCTTGTTTTGATTCCATTGATCTTTTCAGCGGATTATATACTTGCCACTACCTACTTGGGGAAATCATACAAAGATTTTTTCCTTGGCAGGTTTAACTGTCAAAACATATCGCTACTATGCTCCAGCAACACGGGGGCTTGACTTCCAAGGTTAGAATTATTGTATCAACCTGTGGAAAGCTATTCCTTAATTTCTAATTTGTATCAATATTCATGTGTGTCCCAACATCCATCATGATAAATATTCAATAACATAGTTAGATTTTATTTAATATTTTTTTATTTCCTTGTTCCTTATAGGACTTCTAGAGGATCTTGGTTCTGCCCCATCTGGATCTGTTGTTTTGCTACATGCATGCGCACACAACCCCACGGGTGTTGATCCAACACTTGAACAGTGGGAGCAGATTAGACAGCTCATAAGATCAAAATCTCTATTGCCTTTCTTTGACAGTGCTTATCAGGCAAGCATTTTTGCATTTAACGGACATAGTGCTTTTTGCTCTCTATTATTGAGAAATTTGTGTGTCGACATAATTCTACAAATATTTAATTCAAAATCACAAATCCAACCGCTTCAAATCTCTTGAATCCTGAAGCTTCCCATTTCTTGGCATAATGCGTGCTTGATAAAGTAATATTTTACCGTCTCAAATGTCCGCTCTCTTATCGAAAACTCTTTTTAAGCTATGTCTATTTTTATTTAACAGGGTTTTGCCAGTGGAAGTCTAGATGCAGATGCACAGCCTATTCGTTTGTTTGTTGCTGATGGTGGTGAATTGCTGGCAGCCCAGAGTTATGCAAAGAACATGGGTCTTTATGGTGAACGTGTTGGTGCCTTGAATATTGTAAGCATTTCAAAACATTAAGTGAAGATAATTTTATGGGTTTCATCATTAATGTTCATTAAGCATGGCTTGGATTTCGTCCTATTCAATCTGTTTTCCCCCCTTGCTATCATTTTAGCACAAATAATGTGATTCTTAAACTTATATTTTTTATATACAAAGGTTTGCCATAAGTTACATGTGTTTTTTGAGTTTCCCTGATTTTCCTTTTCCTCAACAAATCATTCCCAGGTCAGCAAGTCAGCTGATGTTGCAAGCAGGGTTGAGAGCCAGCTGAAACTTGTGATTAGGCCCATGTACTCAAGTCCTCCCATTCACGGTGCATCCATCGTGGCTGCCATTCTCAAGGACCGGTAGCGAGCCAAGATTCTTCCTCTTTCCTTTGTTAGACTAGGAAACATGGATTTGTTTTTGGCTGTTATTTTGTTCTTTCTCACTGCTTGCTTCTTATCAGTTTTGCTTCTCTTTCAGGGATTTGTACAATGACTGGACTATTGAATTGAAGGCAATGGCTGATCGCATTATCAGTATGCGCCAACAACTTTTCGATGCTTTACGTGCTAGAGGTTGGTTTTTTCCAAGTATCTTTTACAATTCACCTGGCTTGTCAATTCCTGGTGGTTCTGTTAGAACTGGTATCTAATGCAGTATGATAGGAAAAATAGGATAGAATGGAAACATTGATGTTGCACCATATTCAAGAAGTTCTTGTTTGTCTGCTCATTCTTTTATTCCTTCTTATCTTAGTTTATCTTTTCCTACAATAGTCTTTCAAGGGTTTCGTATCCATTAACTGTATATTTCAGTTGTACTTATCTCTCGATTAATTGAACAAACAGGTACACCAGGTGATTGGAGTCACATTATCAAGCAGATTGGAATGTTTACTTTCACAGGATTGAATCCTGAGCAAGTTTCCTTCATGACTAAAGAGTATCATATCTACATGACTTCTGATGGGTAAGAGGATTTTATTTCTGACTTATTCAATGAGTTCGAGTATGATGCACATTCTCTTATGTTTCTTTATGTTCCAGTCAAGTGTGAAGAAACTCTTGTGTAATCATTTGTTTTTGACTCGACATACACTGTTATTGTGCAGGAGGATTAGCATGGCTGGTTTGAGCTCCAGAACAGTTCCACATCTGGCGGATGCAATCCATGCAGCTGTTACCCGAGTTGCCTAAATTTTACCTATTGATTTCAAATCATCCCGTCTGATAGTGGATATTTTTGTGTAATAATTGTCTCATCAACAATTAAACCTTATAATAAAACAATCAAGCCTTTTATTTTATGAAAATGACAAACAACTTTTATCTTATGATGCCTTCCTATAGAGCATTACTATGTTATATTGTTGTCATGTATCATTTTTTTGTTGGGTAAAGGCATGTATGATATATTTTGCATCATTTTAAGTTTGAGAATTTGTGCTATAGATGCATTGGAAGTACAAACAAGATAATTAACTAAATCAGTAAATTAAGGAGTTACCTAATGCAGATGGGAAAGTTGTTCATAAGGGAAATCTCTTAAATAGGGAATGAATCTTCATCTTTATTTTGCTCAAGTAATCAACCATTTTATTCTGCTCAAGTGATCAACTACAAGATTTTCAACTTTGTTTTTATCCTTAATCTTCAAATCAAATGCAACAAAATCTCCTGAATCAATCTCGGTTTTGCTTATGATTTTTTAATAGGAATAGTAGTCAGAATGATTTTTTAATAGGAAATAAAATTATGAGGTAGTTATTTACACATGAGTTTGCATGTCAGAGGTCATGATCATTCATTAGAATGTTCCAAAACAGCCAGTCATGCATGAACATACATTACTTAGTAGTCAGTGGTTAAAGATCAAAACTACTACTAACACACAACAAGATCAACACACACAGATCTAATCAACACACACACAGATCTGGATCAGATGTCAGGCTAGATGTTGCAACATGTGTGTTTTCTATAGAAAACCTGAAAACAAGTTAATATCCGTTAGTACTAAACACATTAGAGAACAAGAAGAATCAGCTCCATCACAGTCAATGGTTAATAGTCAGAAAACTACCCCTACACATACCATTACTTCCCTTTTTGTCACAATTTAGGAAAGGTATTCCTCAATGATTTTGGACACATCAGATCAGGAGTAGACAAACCACAACCAATAGTACAAATATTGAACACGATGCTAGAGCATCATGATAATTATTGGTACAAAGTTATAGAATCTAGCACGCCATTACAAAATCAACACATGCCCATATACAAGGGTCAAAATGAAGCAAAAACACTTGAAATTACCAGCCTCCAATCTCCAGCTAGACAACTCCAACTACAACTTCTTAGATCGAGGGCCAAATCAATCAGTCCATATTCTGACTCAGAATTACTTGAGTCACTTGATTCCATTAGTTCTGCAACTGCAGCTTCGATCTTCCTTATCTTCCCAAGATTCAAATTCTTGATCATTATATTCTCAGAGTCAATTGTCCCCCCTAGAAGATTCAACAATGGTGATGTTACTCTTAATAATTCAAGACAAAGAGGAACCAATGTCCTTGGTCTTATTCGCCAAAGACACCAGAAGTTCACCAACATCCTTAGGCACGTCGATTTCTTTGACTAGGAAGTTTCCAGATGATTTCCTAGATGTTTCTTTGGAATTATGATTCATTTTACAAAAATGAAGATGGGCTTGAAAGATCAAGGAGGGATCCGTTATCAAAGAGCACAATGAAGTAAAGTGTATGTTTTTCTTGCCTTTAACGACAACCCAGTTATAATACAACTAAAATAAGAAAAGAATTTGCCTTATTTTATGTGCCACAATGGTCTTAGGGGAGAGAAATATTTTTTTATCTTGGAACGACTCCCAAATTGCTACCAGGTTTTACAGATGTAGATACCAAGAGCATCCCTTGATTTTTTAACCTGAGATACATTCCAGACTTTGGTGATAATGTCTTCCAATAGTTTCTCAGTGACAATCTTGTTAACACAAATTTCTTAATGAAGCGTTGACCAATGTACATGAGATTTGAAGTACACGTATATCTCAAATTGTCACAGAACAATGTCACGACATCTTGTCCTACATTGTACTCCTTCATTTGGTTTATACATTGCAATTGACTACACATGCCTTCTTCACCAATATATTCAACTTCAACTATTGATAAAGAGACATGATTTTGCTTCTTGTTGAACCAATATATTAAGCAATTGCTAAGAATGAGGCATCCATGAAATTTGATTTTTCTATCATCTACAATTTTATCCTAATATCATAATACCCAACTAATATTGGGTTGGTGTCATGTGAGCAATGTAAACCATAGCCACATGTCCTATTGACATACCTTAAGATTCACTTTACTTGAGTAAGACAATTGTCCTTATAATTTGTTTGAAATCTTGCACATACCCTTTGAGATACAACACTACTGTCTTCCATTTTCTTTTCTTGAAGATCAATAACATAATTGAATTTCCTTACATAACTCATCTCAAACCCGAACTTCATATGTTGGACAAAATGGTCCACCATCAAGTCTGACATCCCTCCAACACAACTGGGAATTTTTATAAGGATTTCACACTTTCATAATGACATCCTCCAGTAGTTGAACACTCTTTTCAAATGTTAGAGCATCTCTTGAAGGCTTCATTTCACCATCCATCCACTTCAAATACTTCTTATTCAACACATTTTTGCATAGACCAACATTTTTAATAACCCCTTCATTGACTGGTTCACACCTATCATGAACTCCATTATTCAAAGGGATATAACCATCATCAACACTGTCAGAATTATTAACAACATCATTAGTATTGTCATTCACGTTATTCACCACATGATCCTTTTCACGAGTACTATTGGCATGAGACTTGATTAACTTCTCCATAATTCTCTTTATTATGTTGGCACAAAGAAGGTATTCAATTTCCACATTCAAGTACCTATTAAGAGCGGCACTTTTCACATTCATCTGATAAAGATTGAACTTCAAACTACACAATAGTCTTGGTATCAATATGATAACTTCACAGTGGGAAATAGTATCAAGAACACCATCATCATACACTTTTCCATCTTTTGCAACATATAACATATCTTTACATAATGTCTCATCATATTCTACTGAATGATCATGGCTGTTATCAACACCATCATTGGTTATGACAGGATCAACCTTAACATCTTCATGGATATGATCATCATTCTTATGCATTTGAAACTCTATAAACATGTTGCAGGAGATGTCTAGCACATTTATATCATCATCTTGACTTCCTAGAGTAAAAAACTAGAAAAAAAAGTGTCAAAATACACTTCTCACTAAGCAATGAAAATTAAGAGAATAATTGAGTGAACGTTAATTGTATATTGATCAATGAAACAATGTATATACGTCCCACTTCAGGCATATCCAAACCAACATAACTGATTAACTAACATACTTTTAAAGGTAACTTGGATTACAAGAAAAATCAACAATTTTCACAAAGGTAAGATCATTAGTTAAAATTAGTTAAAATTGTGCTACCTCATCTTCACTTATAAGCATCAAGAATTCCTTTCATACTATATTAATGATACTTGTTTAAATCTACCAAAGTTAGACCATCAAAGATGAGTACAACCAGGTAATCTATTGGACTATTTTATTCAAATGATTAAACAATATGCTAGGAAAATTGTCAACAAAATTTGTGGGACATCAAGACAATGTAGACAAGTTTATAAGACAAGTTTGAAGAGTTAGTTACTGAACTAAAGGATGACTCTATGAACACTAGTATTCTTTTTGGTGATGACTATGAACACCAATAATGTGTGTGTAAAAGGATAGTTTTTTCAGTGGAACTATAATTCTTTGCTTTCTCACTATCTCATGTTTAGCTTTCTTTCCTCAACTTTTCTACTTTCTAAATAGACCAGGAAATTAAGTCATCAAAACTTTAAGGGATTTTTTTTTTTGTGCCGTTCAATTACAGATTCAAGTCTTGTCACTAAAAGTATAAGCTAAACAACAAATTAATAATAACAATAACAATCTCTTTCTTAAGGTATAATAGTAATCTTATAAATAAATGACAATTTATATTTATAAAGTATACTCAAACAGACATCTGAGTATACAGCAAAACAGAGATCCACATTCGCTATATATTTATCTACAGCCCTTCAACAAATACGAAGAAGGACTTGAAATGCTCATAACTGAGGACTTGCCCTTATCACCCCTCTCTGGAGATCCACATTCACTGAAGTCAAGTATGCGTCGTTCCACCTGGAAACAAATTTATAGTTAACTAAAAAGTTCATGAGATTGAAATTGTGGAAAATATAAGGAAAACTAGCATTGGTAAGTCCAGTTTTACCAAAGCATTTGAAGCCGAGTTAGACTGGTTCCCAGGTATATGAGGATCCTTGTTTTCTTGGTTGTCTTCAAATGCATCTTTTGGTAGTGCCTTAGGAGAATCATTTTCCAAAATCTCTAGAGCATCGGCATATTGAGCAGCAGTGTGTTCACCAATCTGTTTCATCCATCCCATTGCATCATAGCTTTTATCGCCCGGGCTAAAGAAACATCCATAGTCCTGTAAACATGCTCACTCTTTTAAATGAGAAAGAAACTAATACTTCAGAAATACGGTAGAGTAAACTCGACATAATATACAGAACCTCAATTGTAATTTCAGTATCAAGCCTGGGGCTAGTCAAAAAAGTGCTGAAGAACAGGGGAGATTTCCATGCCGAAGGTGATTCAAAGCTTTTCCTATAAGGTGTTCCGCCAAAACTGAAATCAAACAAGAAGTTATTCAAAAACAATGTGATCCGATGAGATCCATCAAACAAGAAGTTAGCGAAAATGTAGCTAACAATATAATCAATTTAAATAATATTACATGTTATTTCTTTCAAAACCACCATTGTTTCCGGTTTGATCGCCCATATTCTCTCCTGGTCCTGGTGATGAACAGACGGATTGTACACAAGTAACAGAAACTGAGAGTCTTTCGTGCTCCTTTAATCGAACACAAGGAGAGTTAAGTCTTGAAGCTGGCTTTTTATGACTTCTAGCACTTAAACTAAGAACTATATCTGATTTCAAACCAATTTGACTAGGAGAATATAATGACGGATCATTCATATCATGTTCAACCAAAACTCCAGAAGGCTGTTGCACCTGACCAATAAAATGTTAATATTTACAAACACTGGACTGCAACTGACTACAATAGAAAAATAAGATTTGGAGGGAAATAACAAGTTAGTATCTACATATAGTAATAGTATACTTACAATTTCGGCAGCAGGATCAATATCATTCTTCATCTTAGCATCGGCATCGAGAGGAGACTGCTCAATCTTGTTCTGAGAGTTACTTTTCTCCTCTACCTTAAAAGCTGGTCTACAATTTTCTTTATCGTCTTCAATACCTTGAGCCTCATTATCATCAAACATGACATCTAAACGAGAGAAGTTTGTAATCAAAGTTGATGTCAAGTCAATCTCATGTTTCTTCTCCATTCTTCTATCTGATAGTGGAGATAAAAGGTCTCGATTTCGTTTCTTCTTCTTCATTATGGATGGCGTACTTGTAAAAGTTTTAGCAGCACTTTTTAATAAAGCCTTTGGACTATCAATTCGAGAAGGTGAGTCCCACAGTCTGAAAGGAGTAAGACAGTTCATAGAAGACATCATAAACTGGCGGATACCTAAGGGACTGAATTCTTGCTGCATATCGCCAGACTGTATAAGATCACAGCTCATGAAAGGTATATCCAAACTTGGAAAACGAGGTGGTTCATAACACAGTGCTCCTCCTGCTTCCTCCTGTTTTATATGTCCCTTTGGTTTTTCATCAATTGGGTAGCAATTCTGCATAGTATCTGATCCACATCGAGAACTATTTACAGGGACCAATTTTAAGTTTTCATCTTCCCCAACATCTTCAGACCTATTGTTATCATTGGCATAAATCAAGCCATCTTGTTCTCTCGAGACACAATGTAGATCATCAGAGCTTACCAACGGATTGGCTTCGGCAGCATTCATCACCATCCTACCACAAGATGGTAAAGGTGACTGACAAAGAGATGAAGCGCGTCTAGACATGTCAATATTGTTTACTCCTGAGGAAAAGCATTCATCACTCATTGCCTCTGAAAATAGGAACCTACATTCATCATCAGTTACCAACATGTTTTGTTCTCCTTCGACATTGTCCATAGATGAAGGCTGATATTCATATGGAACAATCATCATGTTATGACTTTCACTGGGAGCTAAAGAATCATTTTGCAACTGTGATGATTCCTGCCCAAAGTCAAGCGAAGAAATGTTGGGCAAAGCATGTAAATTAAATTGGTAATCCACGTTAGCAGAAGAACTTCCGGGTTGGTTTGAATATTTCTGCTCAAATGATTCTTGGCAAGTAACATCGTCAAGAGACAAGTAATATGGCTCTGAACAAGATGCTTGGTTAGATTCTTCATTTGCCCTGTACTCTCCATTTTGCATAACAATTCTCAACTCTCTGCCAGACGGGAAGTTATCAGCATTAGCCGATTCCTGGCTACACAGTGAAACTTCCTCACCATCAGTCCCTCTAGGACCGATATCATCTACACTAAACTGCAACCTTGCACAGGATGAATCAATAGGTTGATTTGGATTTCCAACAAGTTGTACATTTTGAAACTGAGCAAGCAAGCCCGACGCTAAGTAAGAATCTAATTTCTTTTTGACAGAACTATTCCAATGGTTCTTTATCGCATTGTCTGTCCTGTTTCCACGAGAAAAATCACAACCGTAATTGCTTACTGATAAACAGAAATAAAAATATGCATCCAGATCTCTATTCAAAACATAAATAAGAAAATGTGATTGCAAAATGAAGTGAAAGCATGGTTGCATGCACTTTTCAACCCTCTCCCTTATTAAATTAAATAGGAATTTAACGTGCATTTACCTTCCAGGCAAAAACTTGGATAATTCTGCCCATCTATTCCCATAAATCTGATGAGCATGTATTAGAGCCAATTCTTCTTCCTGCGTCCAGGCTTCCTTATTTATAGAAGGATTAAGATGATTATGCCACCTAATAATTTTCCATTAGTTATTAATGAGAATGAAAATTGGCTACTACCACCCGGAAATATTTAATTTATATATAGGGAAATAAGGAAAAGATAATCAGAATAAATACAGTGTACTATAGTTTAATGATTTCAGACATGAAATATGTTAATCACACAGACTTGAATTAGTAGAAATCCAATAGTCATACCTTTCTCGGCATTGCTTACCAATGCGTCCAGGTAAATGTTGTGCTATAGTAGACCACTTTTTAGGCCCATATTTGTTTACCAAATCCACGATTGTTTCATCTTCCTGTTTGTTTGCATTCAGATCAGTAGGTAAGTTAATAACAGATATCTAAACAGAAAAATGAATAGACTAGAATAGAATACTAGTTCTGAACCAACAAAAAATTGTCAAGTATATAATCAACACAGGGAAGAAATATGAAGATATTACCTCTTTAGACCAAGGACCTTTGATAAGTTCTGGATTTAAGACTTTTTGCCACCTATGCAAGCATTGTACATCAGTCCTATCCTTGAAACACTCCGCTACAAAAACATTGGACAATCGTTACAAGTCACATAAAATATTGCTTAATATGCTAGAGAGATTAGGTGTAAAAACTATTAAAAAAAATGATAAATCGATGAAATTCCAAAGGTATGGGTAGATTTCTCACTTTTTTATCGTAAACCTCCTCAGTTAAGCCTTTAAAGGTCCAAATGAAGACACTCGTATAACTTAATAAGAATAAGAAATTGACACTACCAATGCTCACTAAAAACTTACACAGCTATATGCTATAAGAAGTATATTGTGAAATTAAATTATGATGAGCAACATGTACAAGATGTACTCCATGCTACCAAAATCTAACCTATTTTTTTCCAATTCTTTCCTTTAAAACGCTCAACAGCCTTCCGCAAAATTTCGTCCTGCAGAAACAGAATTCATGCATGTCACTTGGTCATATAATACTTTTTCAGATCTGAAGGTATTCAAAGAAAAACACATCAAAATTTCTAAATGTACATATATGCCAAAAATACAATGAATGCCAATACATTATTTAGCCATTTATGGTCTTCAAAAAGCCTACAAAATAACTATAATAATTGAAAGTGATAAAAGTAATACCAAAAGTTCAACAGATTTTTAGTTTCACAAGTATTATTCAACTTTCTCTTTCAACAGAAGAAGTCTTCTAACAATGCAAAGTAATATTGCCAAACTTTAGAAAGATGTAATATGTTCAAGTCTTAAAAAATTTACCTCCTCAGCTGTCCAATTTCCTTTAGTGGATCGCCTTGTAGGGCCAGTAGTCCTCCTGCATGTACATGCTTTATTGTAAGAGAAAACTCAATTCACCACTGATTATAAATAAGGACTTATTATGGATTACACACAAAAAAATCAAAAGGAAAAAAATGTATTTTTCCTTTTGCATATAAAATTCTCATAAATTTAAATTTTGCTCAGCAGATGCTCAATCTCATTAAAGTAGGTAAGAAGCAAAGGTAACACCATTGATTGACCGGGTATATTGACTATGATGAATATTAAAAGGCTAAAGTGGATACACCACGCGGAAGTTGAGAAAATTGAGAAAGTGCCTCATTTGGGCTTGTCATGTGCAATTTCATATGCTGGTGTTAGACACACAATGAGGCCGCCAATTGGAAGTGTTCGAGTAAATAAAACTCAAGAGTGTACAAGCGAATGGTGCATCTATTAGGATTTGGTTGAACAAATAAAATCAGAAGCAATGTGGAAGTGGTGGAGGAATAAAACTCAATAGTATACATGCAAACGGAGCATCTATTAGAGTTTGGTTGAACAAATAACCTCGGTCACAATGTCTAATGTTAACACACTTCAGCAGACCTCTTTTCAACAAGCTTTTTAAGGCATTAGGATGTACTACTCATCTTCTACTTGGATTTCTGTTCTTTGTACTCTCAAGGTTTTTTAATTTGGAAGTTCACAAAACTAAAAAACGTGGTTTCTTAATCAACCAAATAAAAGATCTACTAGCAACGGTTTAAATTTGAGAACTAATTAGGATGAAACTAAGAGTAAAGGTGACATAGGTCTAAAGTTTAGGAAAATTCTGATGAAAGATAAACTATAATATGGAAAACAAAGATCCACTCCTTGCCCTTGGTAAAAATCATTTCACTCCCAAAAGAAGGCCAATTAAAGCCCCAAACATAAACATGCATATCGTTAGAGGCATCAATATTTACCTTATCTGTGAGGTTAAATTTTACCTATGAAACATACACAAACACGACACCAGTAATTATTTGAATAAATTGAATGTAATATAAGTGTCGGTGTCGTGTTGAGATATTGATGTCCGACACGACACATCCACGCCTTTTTTCAGAGGTGTCAGTGCTACGGAAAATTTTACTGAGATGGAAGCAACAAATGCATATCAAGCTATAGTAAAACAAAAGACGATCGTAAAGATTTACCCATGCAATGGTCTAATTTTCTGTACAGTATCAGATGGACCAGAAATCGACCTCTCACTTCCCATTGTATACCACAACTCGAATCAAACTGCAATTATCTTCACAATTTGTCCTCCAAATCATTATAATCCCTAATCCACACTTAGGAAATCGCAACAAAAACTTCTGCAAACAAACAAACACACAAATCAATATAAATTGAATTCAAATTTTGAAAACAAAATAAATCGCAACCATACCAAAAACAATAATTAGGTAAATCGATATTCAATTTTTCAATAAAAAAACTGGGGAAAAGCACCGTCTATAATGATTATTACTTTGATTTTAAAAAAAAAAATCTACAGCACAAATAAAAAAGAGCATTAAAAAAAATCAACATACTCGATCCTTTCAAAATCAAACAATTAAAGTGTGAAAAAAAAAGAGTTCATGAATTCAAATTCAAATTAAAGAAGTTACAAAACTCAGATTTCAATGAGTATTCAAATTTCTAAAAATCAGAATCGGCATTAACAAATCATGAATGCATGAATGCGAGATCGATGAATAAAATCAGTGTAGAAATCAAAATGAAACCGTTCAGTGACGACGAGATTGAGCTTCAGGAAATCGAAACGGTGAGAAAATGCAGATCCAAATGAAGAGATATTGAAGAAGATCTAGAAGTGAAAATCAACACTCACTGCAACAGGAGTTGGTTGAAGGAAGATGAAAGAGTTTTGGTGAGAGAGAAAGTGTTGATGGAAATGGTCCTCTCTCTATATTCAAAATTATAGAGGCGGAATCATCAAATACGAATCATTTTTTTTATAAATATTTTACTTTTTTTTTTAAAATATGGAACATCTTTGGAAAATGGACGGCTATGATTAGAAACGTCCGAATCAAGGTTCACGTTATGATCATTGCCTTGCATTTTTTCAAAAAGTGCAACGGCCATATTTTTTATTATTTTTTTCTTTTTACAATTAATTCTTTTTATTTCAGGTCGCTTTCTGCTTTTTATTTTTTCAAATTTTCTCCAGTGATTTTTTTGCTAAATTAATTAGTGTAAATTTATTTTACAGATGTATTGCTAATAAATACTGCAGAAACGATAAATAGCACCGCATCATTTTTATCTTATTACTTGTTGAGATTTAAAAAGTAATCACGTAAATTTTGTTGTATTACAAATTTTATCAAAAATAATTTTATTAAAACTAACTATCAAACGTAAGAAAATATATCTTACGTAAATACAAAAAGTAAGAAAATTTGAAGAATAATATAATACTGAAAAATGTATATATATAAAAAGGTTTCAATGATATAGATGAACAAACTTTAAAAGATTTAATGCAATTAAAGGTACAACATTTTTTTAATGCTCTTAATAACTAGATTTTGTTGACTAAGGGTCTGTTTGGTAAAAATATCAGTTGACTGATAAGTTAGCTGATAGCTTATATCTTATGACTGATGGCTGATGACTGATGACTTATAGCTTATAGCGGATGGTTGAGACTGATAGCTTATAAGCTAATTGAAGTGTTTGGTAAAATTAGCGGTTCAATTAACTTATAAATGTAAAATGACATAAAAGATATTTAATATATATTTATTTTATTTTAAATTAAAATAAATTATAAGGGTTAAAAAAGGATTTTAATTAAAATAATAAGGATAAAAAAGGAAGAAAAAATAATAAGCTATAAGTCATAAGCTAAAACGCTATTTGAAATAGCGTCTGAAGAATAAACTATAAGCTAGTAAAATAAGCTATAAGCTCGTGATGAAAAGAGCGTTACCAAACGGGTTTAAATTATCATACGAGCTTATAAGACATAAGATATAAGCTATAAGCTCAAAAACACGGCTTACCAAACAGAGCCTAAGATTGCCAACGATACAATACAACCACCGATAGATCAATTATTTAAAATAAAATTTGCCAATAGATCATGTAAATACCGGAGAATTTGTCTATAATTTTTCTTCTTCTTTACATTGTCAATAGTTACTTTGTTATAAATTAACAGCAATTACTTTTATAGAAATAATTAACCCTAAATATCAGCATAGATATATTGTGAAATTTTTAGGGTGTTTATTGGTTCGGTCAAATCTGAATCAATTTGGAATCTAAACTAAATCATGATGTTTGGATCCGACATATTTTTAGTTTGGAAAAAATCGAACCACACCAATATAAATTAATGTTGATTGGTTTGAGTAACGGAATTCTAAAACTCTACCCGCGAATCTCTCTACCAAAACCAACCATAATTAATTCATATAATTTATATCATTATTATCATGGAAAATATTATAGAGTAAAATTAGTGATTTTATATATTATAGAAAATAAATTGCTGTAAATTAGATATATTTTGAAAATATTTTTGCACATTTGTCTAATGTATTCATTCGATCAATCTAACCAAAACCAATATGATGTTTTTTGATTTAGTTTGGTTTGGACTTTATCACAAAAATGTGCAAATCCAATCCAAACCAATTCATATAATTTTTTACCAAAACATCGGATTATCTAAAAATCGAACCAAATCGACTCGCGGACACTGTTATTGCGAATTGCGATTATTCAAATTCAATTAGTTTTTCCCCTTTAATAATTTGGTTCTAAAACTAAAATATTCTTAAATCAAAATTACATTTCCAATTTCTATTATTTTTTTTACATAAGACTCTTTCTAAATTCATGTGCAATTTGCAAATATAAATTCTTATTTTTTTTATATATATTGTTATTGATTATTATGATTAATTTGATTTTTATGTTCTATTTTGTACAATAAGAGACAATGCATGAGATGAGATGTTGAAGATTACCAAAATGATTTTTTTCTGTACGATAGTCGAAGTATCTGTAATCAAAAAGAGGTATATAGCACTCTAATGCTTAAATATGTGTTCGAGTCTGTGTCACACTTATATATGAGAGACGGTTAGAACGATTCTTAGTAAATTTGGTGTGAGATGCAGAGGTCATTTAGACTCACGTCAACAACTGAGATGAACATGAGAGGTGTGCTCCTGTACATTAGTTAGTGGAGAGTTTTGGATATACTTGGTCATTGTATTAGGTCGATCTTTTAGGTTTTGTTTGGGAGTCAAGAAGGGAGAGGAAAAAATGGTTTTGAAAAACAATTTTTTTTAAAAAATATAGAAAAATATTTAACATTAAAAAATAAAAGATTTTGTTTAGAATGATAAAAGAGTTCTTATCTATCAATAATATATTTTTATTTTTAGAATACTTTAACAATATAAATTATGAATCTCTCCTCCAATACAATTTTTTAGTTTCACCAAATTAGAGAGATTTTGTGTTATGAATAAAAACAAAACATTTCAAAACCCACTCAACCAAAATCCTTCTATTCTTTTCACTTTATCCTTTTTTTTCCAAAGTCATATCTTCCCTTCCTCTCCAAACTCTCAAACAAAGCCTTAAGATTACTGGTCGACTCAAAGAATTTTCCCTTAAGTCCTCACTATCATTGATGAAGTAAGAAATGTTGAAGCATAATTTTGAGACCATTCCAAGAGTATGTTCTGTTGAGGAAGTAGGTTCGTTAAGAAGATGTCCCTATGAAGAAAGGAAGATCTTTTGTCACACTGAGTCGGAGTAGGCGACATTGAGAACATGCACATTTCATGCCCATCGTGTAGCTGAATTGTTACCTTAGGGAAGGTCTCCATGTTCTCCCACGTGCATATGGTAGGATAGTGATGGGACTAGGCCCAATTGAGTTCCATTAAAAAATCAAAGCTATATCTTGATCGTTGGGCGTGGTTTTTTTATCTTCTATTAAATCATAGTTGTTGATTTTAGCGCTCTTCAATGCGTATAGATTAGGGATTTGAGATTGAGTTTCACTTTTCGACTTTATTTGTTTCTGAGAAATAACAACCCCCTATTTCTTCTTATTCCATTGTTGTTGAAGCTTTCTTAGGTTTGAGTTTTCTTTCTTAAACCGATTTTTTTTATCTTACTCAAGATTTAAAAAGTAATCGCGTAATATAGTAAAATTATGTTATATTACAAATTATATCAAAATAATTTTATTTTAACTTAGCTATGAAACGTAAGAAATTTTCTTCGTAGATGCAAAGAGATTAAAGTAGTGTACTTTATGCTGAAGATGTTGAGTTTCTCTACAGGATGTGTAGTTCAGGCGTGTTGTTACCATTCTTTCATGTTGCAGTCACATGGGTGATCTAGCATTGGGACAACAAGCTCACTATTACATTTGTCATAATAAAATTACACCGAGTGTGACGCTTTATAGCTACGTTAAAAAGCATGGGGGGCTAGCCATTGCCAAATAATATCATTATACAGGAAAAAATGGTAAATGTAACAAAGCTAAAGCCAAAAATTATGTGGTAAATATAAGCTCCTATGAAATACCTGCTCGCAACGAGAAAATGCTAAAAGTTACAATTTCCCGTCAACCTTTCCATTTCAACTGATGTCGAAGGCTATGCATTTCAATTTTATTCAAAATGCGTCTTTTCTAGAAGTTGTGGAAAAGACCTCAATCATGGTATGAATATACTTATGTATGGGGAAGAAAATGATGAAAAATATTGGATTGTGAATACTTCATGGGAAAACGACTGGGTGAATCGAGTTATGTTAGGATGAAGTGTGATATTAAGGATAAAGATAGAGCCTATGACATTGTCATGGATGCTACCTACCTTATTAAGCATTAAGCAACATGCTAGGAAAAATGAAAGTTGCAGGGTTTGGCTTTTAATTGAAGTCCCACGTCTTTTTTATTACACTTAATTACCTACACATTAATAAAACTTTTTTTTAATTTGCATTAAAATTATTAATTTATTTGTAAAAAATATTAAATAGTAAAATATTTTAGTCGTCACTTCATTAAAAATAAATTTTAATCCTAATCATCATTGTCACATATACAAAAGTGGAGGGGAACTAGGGGTGGGAATAGGCTGGGCCAAGCTAGGTTTTTTGGATAAAAATTCGAGGTTGGCGAAAAACGTTTCTCTCACCTTCAATTCACAGACGAGACTATGATCATTAGTGAGAAAAATTGGACCAATATCCGAACCATAAAGGCGATCCTGCTGTTGTTTGAATCAATGTCCACGTTGAAAGTAAATTTTCAAAAAAGCTCGATTGCAGGGATTAACGTCTCTCAAAACTGGATTGTGTAGGCAGCAAATATCCTATAATGCAAAGTAGGATTAGTCCCGTTTATGTACCCCGGGCTTCCAATTGGGGCAAATCCAAACCAAAAAGATACTTGGAACCATGTGATAAACACTGTGAAATCAAGGTTGAGCAGATGGAAGAACAAAAACTTATCTATTGGCAGTCAGGTAGTAATCTTAAAATCTGTTCAGTTTGCAATTCTTGTTTATTATCTCTCCTTCTTCAAGGCTCCATTAGGTATTATATCAAAACTAGAGTCTATTTTTTCACAGTTCTTATGGGGGGTTGTGAGGATGAAAGGAAAATTAATTGGGTTAAATGGGAGTCAGTGTGTAGACCGATAGAGAATGGAGGTTTGGGTATTAGAAACCTTAGGAAGTTTAATTCTGCTCTGTTGGGAAAATGGGAATGGAAAGTGATTAATGAGAGGAAAGGAATTTAGTTTGAAGAGTTGGTCAATATATACGGGATGCTTAATGGAGCATTAAATTCGGTGTTAAACGGGGCGTTAATTTGGTGGAAGGATATTTGTAACATGGATATAGGAATGTGGGTATCGTCAAGGAAATACACGGTGAAAGAGGTGTACAAAAGCAAGGAGTCGAACGACCAACGATTATTTAGTCATCCGTGGTGCAAAATCTTGAATAAAGCGATACCAAAGAAAGTATCATGTTTGGTGTGGAGAGTGCTACTAAATAGAATTTCTACAAATGACAATTTAGTCCAAAGGGGAGTTTTATCTAATAGTCAAATAGGATGTGTCGGGGAGTGCGGGAGAGAGGAATCTGTATATCACATCTTCTTTGAGTGTCCAAAATTTGCAGGTGCATGGAGCCTCTTATGCAATTGGATAGGAGTGTATACAACTCTGCAGAATGATGGATGGAAACACCTTGAACAGTTTGAAGACTTGCTTGGATCACAAAGAATGTCAACAATGAAATTGAGGGTTATATGGGCTGCTTGTGTGTGGTGCATGTGGAGATACAGGAATAATAAAGTGTTCCGGAGCGAATAAATTCAAATGGAAAAAGTGGCAGAAGAGGGGAAGATTCTGGCGTGGAGATGACTTAGATTAAAATCTAATTATATCGCTGATGACATAGTCGCGTGGTGCAAGAATCCTAAGGCATGTTTCGGTATCTTTGTTGATTGAGAATATGGGTGTGTGTAGAGGTGGTGTGGTTTATATTAAGGTGCGAGGTGCTCATAGTTTCAGGCGTCGATATTACTTCATCAGCTATGTTTTTGGCAAGGCAGTTTATGGTGCTCTGCAAGGTTCATCGAATCTTCTAATATACTGCTTTCAATTAAGGAGTTTTCTTGGAGTTATCGTTCTTTTGGCAGGTGTTTGTTTTCTGCGTGATAATACTTATATTAGGATATATATGTTGGTTTTAGGGAGTTGAACTAATGTAATTTTGGCAATTGATATGCCATTGGCATGTATGTTGTAGTGTCTTTTTTTGGCATCTCTTATGCCTAGCTTTAATGTTACTGTTATTTGCATTTTAAAAAAAACATGGGTGATCTAGCATTATGACAACAAACTCACTATTACATTTTTCATAGTAAAATTAATCCGGGTGTGACACTTTACAGCTACATTAAAACGCATGGACGGCTAGCCACTGCCAGAGAATATCATTATACAGGAAGAATGGTAAATGTAACAAAGCTAAAGCCAAAAATCATGTGGTAACTATAAGCAGCTATGAAATGCTTGCTCGCAACGAGAAAATGCTAAAAGTTACAATTTTCCATCAACCTTTCCATTTCAACTGATGTCGGAGGCTATGCATTTCAATTTTATTTGAAACGTGTCTTCTTTGGAAATTGGGGAAAAGATCTCAATCATGGTATGACTATACTTATGTATGGGGGAAGAAAATGATGAAAAATAGTGGATTGTGAATACTTCATGGGCAAACGACTGGGTGAATCGAGTTATGTTAGGATGAAGTGTGATATTAAGAATAAAGATAGAGCCTATGACATTGTCATGGTTGCTACCTACCTTATTAAGCATTAAGCAACATGCTAGGAAAAATGAAAGTTGCAGGATTTAGCTTTTAATTGAAGTCCCACATCTTTTTTTATTACACTTAATTACCTACACATTAATAAAACTATTTTTTTAATTTGCATTAAAATTATTAATTTATTTGTAAAAAATATTAAATAGTAAAATATTTTAGTCGTAACTTCATTAAAAATAAATTTTAATCCTAATCATCATTGTCACATATACAAAAGTGGAGGTGAACCAACAAAATTTCAAGAATTTAAAAAAAATGGTCTTCACCACCATTATCTGATCCACTAGACCGACTTATCTAGTTCGGGGGTCAGTTCTGGCATCAAATGGTTTTAGCTCCCTCCCGGTCGCAATTGCGAGAGATAAAACTGTGGTCCTCCCTACCAAGTCCAACGTCAATCACCACTGAACCAACTAACGATTGATCATAAAAAGTAAAATTGAAGGACCAAAAATTGTCACTCCCCAGCCACACAAATCACACAGAAGACATCACATATATTTTGTACCATGATTAATACATTAATCATCCACAGTTTAATCACCTAATTCATCAAATTATCATAAATCTAAGAATATGTTCTTCATACCAAAACTTATGAACATAAACAAAACATCCAGATTTACACATCCAAATCATGTCACAGTTGGGAGAAGGTTTTGTACAAACCTTCACCATAACCACAACAACAAAACAATGGAGAAAAACAAGGAAGAGGATGAGGATCCCTCTCTACCCTTCATGCATATTACAACCATAGTTAAGTAATTCCCCACTTTGGCTCTTCTAGGTTTTCCACTTCTTGCCTCTTTTCCACTTTTCTAATTCTTTCATAATCTATTCACACTCCCTTCTCCCATCACTCTTACCTATTTATTTAACTTGATATTTATTTTAATTACACTAATTTTCATGCTTTCCCTCAAGTTATGCTTTTCTCCTTTTACCCCACTAATTTCATTAAAATGTTATTTTCCACCTTATATCCCAATATTCTTCATTTTATCCTTATTTCTATTATTTTAACTAAATAAAAATTAACAATGGTTCTAGTAATCCCAATAAATACCAAATAATTCACATAAACCACACATACACTACCTTCACCAACCCGATCTCTTTACCTCTCAAGTGTTTCACCTTTCGATCATTAATTCCTAATGACGACGCCTCCACAGTCAAGTTATTTCTCACTTGCACATAGAGGTGAAAATAGGTCAGGCCGATAACAGAGGTCTGTAGGCTATCCTACATAGGCTAAGGTCAGGACACACATTTTTTTAAATAGAAAAGGCCTAGGCATTTTTATAAGCCTATTTAGTTAAAAAGCTTAGACCTCAGACCCCAAAAAAAGTCTTTTAAGTCTATTAGGTCGGCCTATTTAAATAGATATGAAAAAAAATTATTATCATTATGTTATGTTTAGTACTTTAAATTAAAATACATAAATAAAACTTGGTTATCTTGAAGAACATGTGAAAATAAGATGAAAACACCTAATGAACATTGTTTTCATAAGTTCTCTTAACCAAATCGTCTCATAGAACTTATGTTAATAGGTGAGTTAAAATAAGTCAATGCAAACAAATTTCTAGTCTCTTGGTCTTTTAGTTAGTTAGTCTATTTAAACATTATTTTAATTGCTTATTTAGACATGTCTAAAACAAATAGGCTTTTATGTAGGCTAACAGGCTAACCAGGCCTTCGAAAAGATCAGACTAAGGCCTAAAAATAAGCCAATTGCAGGCTACAGGCCAGGCTTAGGCTTCGATTTTTTTGATAGGCCAGACCGAGTCTTGGCAAAGCCTTATTCGGCCCAGCCTATTTCCACTCCTACTTGCACATCATCCATTTGAATCGTAAGAGACAGATCAGGAACATACTTATGTAGTTGAGACACATGAAATACACTATAAAGATTTGAAAGAAACAGTGGTAAAGTAACTCTGTATGTTACTTCTCCTACTTTCTTCGGAATCTAATAAGGACTAATGAAACTAGACGTGAGCTTTCGAGAATTCAACATGCGACCAACACTAGTCACTGGGGTGACTCTCAAGAACACATGACCTCTCTCTCGAAATTCAAGTGCTTTCATTTGCTTATCATGATAACTTGTATGTCTACTTTGTGATGTCTTCATCTTCTCTTGAATCATCTTAATCTTCTCAGTAATCCGCTGAACAATCTTTGGTCCAAGAACAACACTTTCACCAGAATCATACCAACTCAAAGGATTCATACAAAATCCATTAAAATCCATTAAAATGATATCCTACTTCCACTCAGAATAACTTCTTCTAGGAGTCTTAGGAAAACTCGTCACAAAATTCATTAAAATGATATCCTACTTCCACTCAGGAATACTCAGCGGCTACATCAATCCAGACAACTCCTCATGCTCGACCTTCGACTTTTGACAAGTCAAATAAGAATACACAAACTAATGTTGATACATTTTAGTAGCTCCGTGATAAGTACTCAAACTAATGTTGTGACCTTCGTTAAGAATTATCATTTTAAGTTCTGGCGGATCCGACACACAAACTATTTATAGAAAAAAAATTGGATATCAAAATTTCAAAAAATCACTTAATTTTAAAGCTATTTCAAATAAATTTTCATGAAAATCATTTTTGAAATACAATTTTTTAAAAACAAAAAGAGATTTTGACTAAGTTTTGGTCTTCAATAATGTATGTTTATATTATATGATGTCAAAATGAGTGTTTCACTTTAAAAAAAACGAATATAAAAAAACTTGTAATATTTTAAAAAACGGTGATGAAAAATCTATTTTAAAAAATACAAAAAAATAAAAATCTATTTTTTAAAGCTGAAACAAACATCTAAATAACACATTTCAAAAAAAACAGACTTATTATGGAAGGGGCAAAACGTAAAAGCATTGGTAATGTGAGGGAACCAGGTCAAATTTGAAAGGTGGCCGAATAAATTCTCAAAGGTAAAACCATGTTGAAAACCACAAAACTATTGAAAAAACAAAACAAAAGCATGTCAACCACAATGCCAAATCCATAAACATCTTTTCACAATGAACACTCAAGTAAGTGGTCAAGAATGAGAGCAAGTTTTATTTTTCTTTTTTGAATCAAATGTGACATGTTAACATCATTGATCGGAGTGTCTAATCTAGTTAACAATTTACCTTAGTCCTAGTAAATTTCATAAATAGAACCTTTCTGCTCATCTATACAAAATTCAAATATCTAAAACTACTAATCCTAATCATCATCTCCTCCATAACCCATGTCAGCATCAGCATCAGCATCTCCATAATCATTATCCTCAGGTTGCATTTGATCAATCTGTTGTGCATAGTTGTCAATTGGATGATCATTGTTTACTACATCATCTATCGCCTGAGGCGGTTTATCCGTCCGTGCTTTCATGGACGCAAGATTTCCATCACTTAAGAATGAGCTATATGGTTTAGACACCTGCATAAGGATATGGCTCAATTAAAATTTTTAATGCATTGCTGTTAGCATGTTGGAAGACACGAAAATGACTTTTCAGAAAATTTACTTTGAATAAACAGTTCCTTTTCTCAGCACTTTCCACAAGCTTGTTCCATGGTACACTCCTCCTCAAAGTTGAGCCAGACCCAACCACCTACAATAAAACAACAAAAATGCACCCTATCATGGCTAAGGCAACATGTGAAATTGTCGAAAGAATCGCGTTAGCCCCGAAATGATACAGTACCAACACCGCAGACTTTGCTCTAGTGATCCCAACGTTCATTCGTCGGATGTCTTCCAGAAACCCTATACCTCTTTCTTTGCTTGCTCTGACACATGAAAATATGGCGACGTCCTTTTCACGGCCCTGAAAAGAAATGAGAGTACACTTCAGTCCCAAATCATGTAACTGTAAGAAGGACATTAGAGAAGGATACCATATAATTAACATTAAGCAATTTTACCTGGCAACCATCAACGGTACATATATCCACTACTTTCTCTGCTGACACACCAAAAGTCTCTTCAAAACGTTGTTGGAAGAGTTTGACTTGTTGACTGTAGGGTGATATAATTGCAACTTGGTTGCCTGACTTGAGTCCCGGATAAAGCGTTACCAATTTTTGATACAAGAGTAGGACAAAATCAATTTCCGCAACATTTATCCACGAACCACTCCCAGTGAGCATAGCTTCTTCTCCCTCGTGTATGTCAAAGAAGGAGAATGGGCCAAAGCAGCGGTACTCGTGCCAGTCACGTACTGTCTGTAATTTGACGCCATCCCCATCTTCCAAAGAGTTTTCATAAAACTCCTCTGACGGAAAGCTTCTAATCTGTTTAATCATAATATAATAAAAATTTGAGCATTAGACATCAAGGCAAAATCAAAATACTTGCTCCGACAATGGGAGAATGCACATTAGGTCTTTAGAATTTTGCAGAAGTTTGCTAAACATAAGCACCAACCTCAGGATGCATTCGATATTGTGTCTTCAGCATTTTAATGGGATAGCCAGCCTGCTTCAGTCTTTCAAATAAGCTTGTGCCATATCTGAAGTTCATGAAACATAAAAGACACCAAATTTAGGTCTTCAGAAAAGATAGGGCTAATGTATCCAATCAATACAACTACCCCCGACATAATTGCTTACCCATGATTCTTGGCAATGTCTGAAATTACAGTTGCTGGAAGTTGAGCTGGATCACCAACCTAAGAAAGTAGCAAGAAAAACTAACAATGGTAAGAACATTTGCCAAAAATGGTTTTCAAAGTGTTCATTTACAAGGTTCAGTTATAATTCTTGCTCAATAGTGCAGAGTTCTATAATGAAAGGAGGAGCAATTGAAAATACCAGAAATACTTTTTTGCACTTATTGGCCAAGGGAACAAGAGTTGCAGGTTCCACCTGTTTAGAAGAAGTAACTTGTCATGCAAAAAGATAAAGTAAATCAAAAGAAGCAACATTGGTTATCCTTTCATATTGACAATCACGAATCTATTCATTACTGATAGTAACAACTCAACAAAATAACCAGGAACCGTAAACAAGCAAGCGTATTATATCCTATCATTTTCTTTCTTTATCTTTTAATTCAATATGGTGTCAAATTAATTCATATTCAAAACAATCTAACAGGTGATTCAACAACTAAACTGAAGAAGATTTCGCTCTTACTGCTTGTGCGGCTTCATCTATAATCACTATGTCAAAGTTCCGACTTAGTTTACTGAAAATATGTGAACCACTAAAGCTGAGGGTGGAAAAGACCTGCCAAGATCAAAGAAAATAATGAGAAAATCACATTTCTTTTATCATTATCTTTTGAATTCAGCTTAAACTTTAAAGAACATACAATTGTAGCCTCATCCAAAATTGCAGCCCTGATACTCTCTTCATTGCTTCCTGCAGAAGCATTACTCTGCTTATCAGTGGATGATTTGTCGGCACTAGCGCGTTTTTTTTTCACCTGCAAGTCAAATTTTAAATTTCAATGTTTGGCCCCTAATTACATTTGTAAGACATTGAATGGAGACATGCTCCTCTTCTAAGTCTAACCCCCAAAACTCTACGTCAATTTCTAAGATACTCGGCTTAGACATTTGACAATAAGGCAGATGCTAGCAAGAGGGAAATGGCGAGAATTGCTACATTTATCTGTAACGAAACCAAACTTTCAAAGATGCCTGCCACACATTCACCTTTTCATTCATCTAACATTTAAATCTACGATTATCTAGAAGTGCTTCATGATTGAATAGTAAAGCTTCCTTCATGACTGGCCTTGCATGATCATGGTATCGTAACAACATTTAAACAAAGTAGTGATGCGGAAGACTAAATAACAATGGAAAAAGTGGCATAGCTAATTTAAGATATATTTGGTCTAATCTGATTCATCAACTTACAAGTTCGTCCAGGGAAACAGCTTTGATAGAATGGTGTGCTCTGAGACCAATCCTAACAATTTTCGGGCAATAAGCTCGGTCATTTTCATCGTGGATACCTATGAACATCCATGAACAATAATTGAAAACGAAATATAATATATATAATCATATCAAATATGCATATACAGGAAACTGAGCTTAAGAGTGGCTTTTGTTGCTTCATATAAAAAGACAACAAGAAAGGCAAGTAACACTTCATACCTCCACTGAGAACCCGCAACACAATCTCATCAAGAGCAGAATTTGATGGGGCACATACTAGAACTCTTACACGATACTTACGAGTTGAAGTAATAGCTTCAGGTTTCTGATCAAACTCATGATAATTAGACATTATTATGTAAAACCAAGAAACTTAACTGATGAAAAATACTTACTAAATCATTTCCAGTAGTTGGGAAAAAACCATCATCGCCGTCTTTTGGCATCAGACTGTCCCTTGGATTAATGCTATGTAACCATGGAGACGCCAATCTACAATGTCTACGTCTGCCAAGAGAAAATACAGTGGAAAAATTGTTAGAAAACCTTTTGAAAGATAAAATATAGGTGTTGATATTTACATTAAATAGTTTATTATGTAAATATAAGAATAGCATATTCTCTTGTGTTCTAGCACATTCTATTGTAATTATTGTTATAGAACGTGCATCGATTTGGTTCTTGGCCTATATAATGAAACCTCCATAGTGTAGTTACACACACGATTTTAAGAACAATGCATTCCGAAATTAAAATCACACGAGAAAACCAAAATCCATGAAAGCTAAGTTTTCTTGAGTAAATAAACTGCAGATATTGTCAAAAACAAAACTTACTTCTCCTCAATAGGTAATTGCAGCCTTTGCTTTAGCTCGTAGGTCCCATTCCTAAATAAATAGAAATAAATATATAACATAAAGAAATATAAGGCAAAGATGTGAGCATATAACACTAATGTACATGAGGCATGATTTATAGAGGAGAAAACCGCTTCGAATTTTCACCTCTATTAGAAATGCTCTTAAGATAACATCTAGCTCAAGACAAGATAACAATAGAAGCCAGAAGCATAATTATTAGTCGTAAAAGACTAAAGAAATATATAGATAGTATACTTACTTTGAATCTGCTCTTGTTGGAGTTGCATGTAAAATGGTACTCAGAATCCCAAGTATGGTCTGAGTCTTCCCAGTACCCGGAGGCCCCTAAAACGAGTTGGTTAGATTCAGTTATTAGTTTTTTGAAAATGGTGACTTTGATAAATGAAGACGGAAGCTTTACAAATATCATGCAAAAATATTAAAAGAATTTCACTGCAGAAACAAGGTACACACACAAACAAACCTGTATCAGGACAAAGGCTTTTGATGATAAACCAGCCTGCAACCGGAAAATAAAAAGTTACTGTGGAATAAATAAACGGTACATGAGCTTTATAAGAAATCTACACCGCAAGAAATGCCTTGCTTTGAAACAAATATAAAGTTACTAACAATGACACAAAGGAACAACCCTGCATTGCTTTGATGCATTCAACTTCTAGAGTAAAAACTTACTGTTATCGCCTGACGTTGATATTGATTGAAACTACCTTCAACATACTCCTTCAAAGCTGATGGAATTTTCCATCCCTCGGTTTCTGTACCAAAATCCTCTCCAGCGGCATTTAATATTAAATCCTTGAAAGGGAGAATGCTTATTGTTCTTATAGCCACATACTCACGAGCAATGGTAGATAAATTGGACACCTACAATATCATAAGATTCTTTTCTGATAAGAAAACAATAGTTAAAACTTAGAAACATTTTATAAACTGATAACACGTCTAATGAGGGACTTTTAACACACTCCTTTCACATCCAACATGGACATCTGGAGCGGACCGTGACCCAAGTACCAATTTTGAAACAGTCAAATATTGAGTACAAATACAATACTTCATCCAAAGCAAGTTACCTTCATAAAATACAATTGCCTCCCTGTCTCACATATATAAGACCGTAACAATTCTCCAGTTAGATAGAGTCTGACTCGAACAAGTATTGCTTCAGGAAATTTCCGCACGTTTTCCACCAAAGCAAATGTGTGTGTATTTTCGTTACTCACATACTTCCCAGCATTTATTATTGACAGGAAAATTGAGAAAAAAATGTCAGTTTGAGTTAGTGAAAATTTCGAACATCCAAAAGACAACATATGACTACAGGAGTGCATAGTCCAAAAACACGCAGTCTTCGACCATTAGTACCTTTTTATTTGAAATCAGTAACAAATCATTCTGGGGTATTGATTCTCCCTCTTCCAATTCACAAGGAAATTCTAGAAAATGAAAGTCATCTGACTCGGAGTAGCTTTTTACCACCCCAAACTTCCATTCAGCCCCTGCAACCAACAAAATTTTTTAAAAAAAAAAATCCTAGAAAAAGCATTACTTGTGCTACAAGTTACAATTTTACAAATAATCCAAACAGTTAAAATAGTATGTAGCAGTAGAAGAAAAATACCCTCTTGTTGTTCCTCTAGGCCTCTGTTAATTTGAGATTTAGCCTCTTCAAAAATGAGAGGCTCATAGGTAGAAATATAATCATCCACATCTTTGTATTTATCTTTCACCTTCACAAGTTTCGGGGTTCTTCCATTCTGAAAAACAGAAATATGAAAGATGAAATTGAGAGGGAGAAATTGAAAAGACAAAATGAATAAATAATTACCTCGGTAAGAAGAGTAACGCAATTCCAACTGAGGATAATCCGGTAGAAACGAAGGATTACAGATTCTTCTTGAAGTGATAAGGCCATGAGAATGAGAAGAAAGGGAGAGTGTGAACCCTAGTTAGAAGCAACTTAACAACCACTACCTGTAACCGCCGTCCGCCTGCAATGCAAGGAAGCGATAGCACCACTGTGGTGGGTGGAACTGGCGGTTTCTCCACACACAAAAATTAGGGTTAAAGTGTTTAATTTTTGGCTTTTATAAGTTATAACTGTAAGCTGGTTTAGCGCAGTGGTTGAGTGTTTTGTTTTGAAACTGTGGACGTGGGTTCGATCTTGAATCTTGCAAAATTGTAATTACATTTTAATATTTAATAAAAACTGCCAAAAAATAGCCTTAAGAAGTTGAACTTCGAACAAGAAATTATTAAAACTAAAACATTCTTAATTGGACAATACAGTACAAAACAATTTTTTATACTGCGTTTGATATGTTGACACACCGGACAAGATAATATAATTTTTTCTATAATATTACTTATTGATATATAAAAGATTAATATTTATGAATAGAAGAGATAAATTTTTTTACTCTACTTTATTTAATATGTTCATGTAATTGACAAAATAATATAATTTTTACTATAATATTTTTTATTGATATATAAATTATTGATATTTATGAATTAAAATATTAAATAATGAGAAGAGAAGGAAAATGATGAATACATGTTTTTTTTCTCTACTTTGTTTGATATGTCGATTAGTCGAATAAAAATAATATAATTTTTATTATAATATTCTTAATAGATATATAAATATAAATATTATATTTATAAACTAAAATATTAAATAATGAGAAAGAGACCGTCAAAATGGTATTTTAATTAATTTATTTTTTGATAATTTGTGTTTGGGACAAAAAGTTGTATCATGATTTTGTGGGAGACAAGAATTTATGATTTTGTCTAGTTTTTTGCCATAAATTTTGTCCAATATCATGATTAGTTTATGCGTCAAACATGATAAAAAAAAATGCCATGTCCAGTACCTCATTTTTTTAACAAATCAAACGCACCATAAGATTTCAGAATTTAAGGTTCTGAAAGGTTCAAAAGTTAAGACTAAGATCAATTCGAGATTTAAAAATTTTAAACCGAAAGTCTTGAATGATCACACGCCTTGCTACAAAACTAAGGTACAAAATAAGAAGAAACCGGTCAGAACTAGTCGAAAAGGACCTATAAGATTATGGGTTAATCAATCAATGGGAATAAATATGAATTAATCATTTTTGATGACTATAGTACATGGACTTGGGTTAAATTCCTTAGAACTAAGGATTAATTATATGATGTGTTCAGCATCTTCTGTATATAAATACAAAATGAAAAGGAATAAAAAAAATTTAAAATTAAGAAGTGGTCATGGAGGAGAATTTGAAAATGAGTCATTTAATTTTTTTAATGAAAAATATGAAATTCTTCACGAGTCCTCTTCTCCTAGAACTCCAAAATAAAATAGAGTTGTAGAGAGAAAGAACAAATATTTATAAGAAATGGTTAGAACTATGAGCCATGAAAATAGGTTACCTAAGTACTTATGGGCACAAGATGTAAACACTAACATGTTATGTAAATAATATAATATAGAGTGAAGGTTATTTTAGTCCCTCACAAAAACTGTAGAGGTCAGTTGGGAAGTGTTCTACAGTTACCTTCAGTGTCGTTTAAGCTCGTTCAGAAGTCCCTCACAAAAACTGCAGAGGTCAGTTGTAAACACTAACATTCTTAATGCTTTTCATTTTCTAATCAACTGTGAAGTGTTCTACAGTTACCTTCCGTGTCGTTTAAGCTCGTTCAAAAGCGGAGCGAGCGCGAGCAAACTTAGGTGTCCAAACTCAAAAGTCAAGTCTGTTATGTTTACTAACAAGTGAGCGGGTGTTAGCTAGGAATTTTAGACCAAGGCTTGAGACTTGAAGGGCTTGAGTAAAGGCTCAACAGTGTCAGGTCGGCAAAAAGAAGGCCACATGAAGATCGACTGTCATAGAGGGAGTCGAAGGAGCATTGACCTTAGAAGAGTGGTCAGGATAGTCGAAGGATCAACAGAGGACTTAGTGAATTTTCCATCAAGATTTGAAATAGTGGAAAAAGACGTGGTAAGCAGTTGTGGGAAATGTTGGAAGGTAGCCAAAAGCAGTTTAGTATGGATAGTGACATGGCATATTGGGATTGGTCGACCTAGAATAGCAGTTATATTTTATTTGTCTAGTACATGTTAATTTTAGTTTTAAAGGTTGCATTTTGTAACATTGTAAGAAAAGTTCAAAGAATCCTCGTTCAATAGAGTAACGAGCAATTTTTAACATGTATGCATGCGTCCAATTTTCAATTTAAATCAATTTATGTTTCAATCTTTACTTTTTAAAGTATTTAGTTTTACTTTGTTAAGTTTGTTTTTTAAAGTATTTAGTTTTACTTTGTTAAGTGTGTTTTAGTTTATCTTGTTTTCTACACTTCATTGATTTTCTACCCAGCCCAAACACTAAAATTCAAACACCATAACCTTTCTAAACTTAACACCAAGTTATAGGATTTTTTAGCCGATCCTGCAAGTAAGCTAATCCTACAAATAAATTTTAACAAAAGGCTAAAGGTTGTTTGCTAAAAATTTGCTCAAACAGCGGGTTAGCGGGTCAAACCGCCAAACTTTTTCATACAAGTTAATTTACTATATAATTTATAAAAAAAATTAATCATTACCAAAGAGACTGACGAAAGATTTTTTAATAACACATAATCGAACATTAAAAAAAATAAAATGAACTTTCAATCAAGAAAATAAATAACAAAACGAGTCAGAAATAGAAATAAAGAAAATCACAAAAGAGTGATCTATGTTAATTGGTGTGCTAACTTATAATTTTGAAAAGATGATGTTTTGTACACAAATAAATTCTATTTCCGAGTGCTAAGTTAATAGTTTGGAACACATTATTTTATCAGTAAAAAGTAAAGATGAAGATCTAATAATCAATCTATTCTTTACTTGTCTATTTTACATATGATATCAATTGAAATCATCATTCTTGAAAAGTACATGTTTGGCTTTATCTATGATTTGCTAATACCCATAGGAATAAATTTAAAATCAAAGGTTTATTCGCTAAGTGATTAGGAATCGACCATTTAGAGAACCAGTAGTCATTAAGAATAAAGTTTAGCTGTAACGAGGTCAATTTAGAATAATAAAATGATTCAAGATCAAACTCTTATCCCTGCCATGCTTTCCTTGTAATATTTTTTTACTTTGTTAAAAACTACACAATGTCAAACCCCCTGAATACTTTTTTGTTCAACTAAGTTTAACCAAATTCTATAATATAAGATAGTCCTCCTTATCAATATTTCAAAATTTTCAGATATTACTACATTGGTAGAATTAGTATCCTTTCTGAAACACCTTTCATGTGAAAGTATTATAAGGATCTTTATTAAGATTTAAAAAAAACAACAAAAATTAAACCTATTTAAATTCAGCTCTTAATGTAGGGGCGCTAACTAGAATCATGTTTGAACACTGAAGTGTTAACATATCTACCATCGTGACTGGCGTATAACCTCTTCATCAAGTCTAGCTTGTAACCTTAGAAGCAAATATTGCAATGCGTGAATGCTAATGTGCCAATTTTACAACACATGGCCTCTCACTAAATTAATACTCCACAGTTAGTACTGTTCTCTCTGCTAATACTACCTTGAATGAATACTTCAAAATTTATCACGCAGTTATCAATTCCATGAAACTAAATTTTAAACCTGACAAGCCAAACAAGACTTGTGATAATAGCAAGAAACATCAGTTTTGACTCGACTGTGATAACAATAAAGTAAAAACCATTGTCACAAGCAAAGTTACAACCCATGTATATTACCATCACAAGGTACGAACGAAAACCAATCGTTGCATTCTCCGCTTCCTATTTTTTCTCTCCTCCTTTATCTCTAAATCACAATTGGTACACACTACTTGGTTTCAGATTCCAGTTGGGTTATTTAATCATGGCAGTAAGTTTGACCACCAGTCATCTGTCTATAAGCCAATAATCAATGCTTACATGAAATCTTCCTCCACTTCCTGGAATGATTTGCTTCCTGATGCAATATCTTTGTTCGATGTCATATTTTCTGAGACCATCAAACCCTTGTAGCTCCTAAGCTCTGATTGTTTCTCCTTTTCGAGTCTATCCATTTCCTCGCGGCGTTTCTGCACACACAGCAGTGATTTGATTTTGGTAATTGTTCCACACACACAAAAAAAAACAATTGAACTAGATTGAGAAGACACTAACATGTTACACCACAAAGATATTTCATTTTCAGCAGGCAAAAACGACACTGAATCTTAGGCTGGATCCTAAAATTCTTAACAAAGTTCACAAACATAACATCCTCAAGGACAAGATGCAAAGTGACTCAAAGAACTTAAGTAGTGCACTAGGACAGAGGAAAATATATAAGTTATAATTGATACAACTAAGCCCCTGAAGAAAATGCAACAAGGCAACAATCATTCATCAATTGGGTTCGAAGAGCAACCATTGGTCAAGCTCTAGTACAGAGTTTGTACAGTATGTAGTAAATTTGAGTGAGTATGATGTTGTTAGTGTAAAATAGTTTTAAACTTGAATCCACTAATATGGAACTCCCTTGTTTCAAATTAATCACTTTCTAGGATTTTCTATCCGTTTGTCCCAGCTTTTGGAAATAACCAGAATGAAAAACAAATATGAAATCAGATTATAAGGAAAAACTAGTTTTAGTAGTTTTTGACAAATAAACAAATTTTAATGCGGGATAGATGAGAGAGAATCATAAAAAACTATATATACATGATTATAAAGAAACACTTTTTAATGTAAAAAACCTTTAAAAATAGCCTAGGTAATCTAATGTAAAAAATCACTTTTTAAACTTTAAACAAACTGACTCACGATAACATGTCATCCCAGGGGTCTAAATATGTTTAACAATATCATGAGGTGTTAAACTTATTCCAAGATGTATGTGACAATGCATTATTGGATACCTGAATGCAAGTGTTCAAACTATTAGCAATGACAATACATCAAAATTAAATTATACTAATAGAATCTGCTCTGTTCTGCATAACATACTGTGCTTAAATACTTTGACTATGCATGAATTTGAAAGAAAGAAAGAAGCAGCTTCACCTTTTCCCTCAGTTGATGTTTTCTCTCAGCTCTTTCAGCTGCATTAACTGCTTCGCGCTCAGCTGCAGCACACAGATCCACATACATATTAAGATCAGATGAGTCAAACCAAATTGGTAAGCATATTATGCATTAGAAACCACAAAATGACTAAATGGCTACCGGCTAGATATGATAACACAGAAATAGTACATAGTTACCTCCTCATCCATAAAGTTTTAATCATAAATGTTTAAAAAATATAAATAAGGGCAAAGCAAACTTATCGGTCACCTTTCAAATCAGGTTTTCTTTCCACCTTTGTCTTGTTAAGCCTGTTAACAATCTCATTTATCTTCTTCTCCACTCTCACAGTCCGCACCTGAAAGGCACAGAAACCAGATAACGATAGTCTAAAAATGGAAGTTCAATCATTCATCCATCTACCCACAACAATTAAAAAAAAGGGTAAGGCAGAAAGAACTGAAAAAGAAACAGCAAATGATTCAAGTGTAAAAGCACACCATTTTTCCATTGTGAAAACCAACTTGACCAACATCCATCGAAGCAGTTTTCTTTAAATTGGACCAGGGAGTGTAAACAACATCAACGTTGTTTACTTTATTCCCTGCCATGAATAAAGAAAAAAGTAATCACTAATAGCACAGAATTAGGATTTGGAAGGAAATGCATGTACTAATTAAGTAATAATTAGTTTTATGTATATTGAAACCTAGCATGAGAACTCTAGTTAGAATTAGCTTCTAGTTTATATTTTATAAGAACTTCTTAATTAAATTTTTATAAAATGAATTAAATTACTATAAGCTTCAAAAGCGTTTCAGGGAGAAGTTAAATAAAAAAGCTTCAGAAACAAATTATGATAGAAAAATTAATTTCAACATATACAAGAAGCTATAGTTCAAAAACTGGCAGTTTGTGTAAGGTAAAGCACTACACCTACACTTGAAAGGATACATAAATTTGGCTTTTACATCAATTAAACTGTTAAACCAAAGGAATAAATAATCACAATATTTAACCTTGAATTGAATTTGCTTTGACAAGCTGAGCACAGTCTTCCAATAAACCTTCACTCATGTCATCAATAGTCTGACCTTTGTGCAGCCTGACATAAACATGGGCTGAAGACATCTTGTCAACATGGAACCTACACAAGACAGATTGAAGCATTAATTACAGAAGGTTCATGCTAACAAGTGCCCTAAGAGCATTGTTTAAGGAAACCGTAAAGGGAAGTTTTATCCTGTAAATACAAGTCAAACACTTATTAAAATAATAATAAATACATCACTATTTATACAAAAGTTAACTATTTTGGTTCCTCAAACAATGCCCTAAGGGCACTTATTGCTTATCCATTTAAGAAAAGCCCAAGGAGCAAAATAACAACAGCAAGAATAATAGTAACTTGATAATCCAGCATTACAGCCAACCATAAACCAAATCAGAATATAATTCAGACATAAATTTAAACAATGAGATTTAGAAATGTATCAGGTGGCTTGTATCATCCTGAGAGAGAAAGCCCGATCTATATTAGAAGAGAGGAAATAGAATAAACATAACAACAACAAGCCCCATAATGTTCTATCCAGCCATAATATTTTATCCAAGACCATGCTAGTATCCAAATTGTTAATCTCGATTGTTGAGATGATAACTTATTCTAAATTGAAAATATCTTGTTTTTTGTGACACGAATAAACATGGTAATGCTATAAGAGCAGAACTATTGAACCATGGTTTTAAATTCCGGTCTACAATGACAATTGCGGCCACAATTTTGTGACGCGGTAGCCTCTGCAACGGCATCGAACCGCAATTGCACTGTGATTTTAAAACCACACGCCCAGCCACATCAGGAACCCCACGAGCCAGTTCCGTCATATTTTCTTACAGTATTTTCATCAAAACTCACAGTTTTAGAACCCAAAACTCAATTTACTTCAGAAGTAATTAAAATCTTAACACTAATTGTTTTTCAACGTTATATTTAGAACTCCTCTCAATCGAAATTCACACTGCAACGATGCAATCACAACACCCGCAACCACTTCAGCAATTTAAACCATGTATTGAACTAGAATTCTTAATAAACCTAACTACGAGCAACAAAAACATCACCGGAGTGAAAAGTCAATTTCCAATATCCTGATTTCTAAACACACCCTAAAACGAAACGATTTTCCAACAAATTAACAACTTTTAATCTTCAAATCATACGGGAAGCAAAATAAGGTCAAACTAGTATTTCCCTCATGTGATACATACAATTTCTCAAAACGAGTTATTCACCAAATTGGGGGAAATGAGAGATTGAAATTAGGGTTTACCAAATATCTTCGATGAAACCGTATTTGATGAGTTCTTCATTCTCGAACTTGTCAAGACCCATGAAGATGGTGTAATCGCCAGCTTCAGGGCGTGCTTTGAAGTAGAACACCATTGAGTTTGCTTAGGTTTCACGCACGCGAAGGAGGCGATGGAGAGGAGAGAGAAAGAGCGTTAGGGTTCGGAGTTTGGGATTTCAATTCCGATTTGGGGAATTGCTATCCGAATCGCTGCATAAAACATAATCACGCGCAAGTTTCCGTTTCGTCTTTTTCGAATGTCAAACACGCTTTGGGCTCTATTTGTAAATAACCTATTTTGTTGGGAACTTTTTAAGTTATAAATATTTATGCCTAATGAATCTTTATCTTAATCCTAATTTTATTTTAAAAGTAAATATAAATTTAAAATTATTATGATGACTATTCTAGACGCATATCATCTTGATAGCTACTATAATAATAAAAATAAAAATAATAATAATTATGAAATGTGATTTTTTATACTTTCTACATTAGGGGTGTTCGCAGTGCGGTTTGGACAGTTTTGACACAAAAAATCATCTGAATCGCAAGAGAAAAAAGCTTGCGGTTCAGTTTGATTAGATTGACTTTTAGAAATAAAACCGAACCAAATCAAACCAAACCAATGAGGTTTGAATTGGTTCGGTTTTTTTACAAAAATTTAATGAGTCATACATACATATATTGATGACAACATAACTTTGTATTAAGTCTGTTTACTGTGAAAATTGATAAACAACCGCTGGTCCTCCCAAAGTCCTAAAACTAAGGGTTACTCGCAAGATCGACCAATTGATCTTAGGACAAGTGCTAAGATTTTGGGGTTGCACTAGCTCTGTCGAGGGAAACAACCTAAGAAACGACTTTCTAAGGCTGAGACCAATGCAACGGTTTTCCACACAATGTTAGGTTCGAATGCTAGGTGACTCGTGACCGACGGGGACAAACTTATGTCTAATAATACAGACGAATCTAGACGTTGAGATCTTGACTTACTGTGGTGACTCGTGACCGACAGAGAATGTTGGATCCAGACTTTCCTCTAAACGAAATAAAATGCAAATGACTCTTTTATGAACGTGAAAGTGTAAAATGAATGTTGATCACCAGGTAAAACATAAGTAAAAATATCAAGATAAATGACTGAAAGATAAAAGTTATGCAATGAAATAATGGTGGTGATTCACATACATCAAGCACTCAATAACTCTTTCTTTCCTACAGTCGGAAATTAGGCAGAGTATCAGCGAGTAATTTGGGTATACCAGCGAACACATCAATTTTACACAAAAATGACTTATTTATAGTAGTACATAAGGTAACTGCCTAAATTAATATACGGCTGATGATGAAGCAAAATGGCAACTGCTCCATGAGATTTTTCCATGTCTTTGGCGCCTGCAAGGCACGATTCCTTGAAATAACCACCCTTAGATTTTGAATTTTGAAACTTCCCGCCATAGTTTCTACAAGGTTCAACCGCCCTTGGTTTCGACGCTGGTGCTTGTCAGGGATGCAAACGAATAAATTTTTTGCTAAGTAAAATAGAAGCCTCTCTGGCCGACAGGCACTCTTTCGACTATTTTATATGATCCCTACTTCAGTTGATTCGATCTGCATGTGTCTTCGACATCTCTTCCGTACATTTTCCATGTGAGCCTTAATTTCTTGAAAACGCCTCTATACGCAAGCCTCCTCCCTTAACTTCTAAGGTCACCAGCTGGGTATACTTTTTATTTTTTGTCCATAAAAATCTTAGGGTAACAAAATGCCCCCCAGAGATGCCATTTTTTACATTTGTACCCGTCGACTTATGAGACAATGGCATCTATGAATCTACGACTCTTCCTTCGAAATCATCGTTTCCACTACCTATAAAGTGGCGTTATTGTTCCGTCTTTTCCGTGACGTCACGTAATCATGACTCTGTATCACGTTTTTCCGCCTCGAGACGCGGGTTCATTAAATGCGTCATGATGGCATTCGCTGACGGCCGACTCGATTCACGTTATTCCTCAACTATACCACATGTTTCCTAGACATTGCCACGATCACAAACTTTTCCACTTCTTTCTTCAAATCGTTTTGGCTATAAATAGCCTTTTCGCTTCTTTCTTTTTCGTTTGTTCCCGTTTTCTGTGAAACTCTCTTCTCACAGTTTAAATAGCCTTAAACTTCTGCAAATCTTCTTCTTCACATATTCAATTTCTCCCGTTATCAATGGCAAGTAACCAAGTGGAAACCTCTCCATCCCGACCTATGAGCGTCACCATGTTGACGGTAAACTCTATGTTTTAGAGCCTCCTTTTGTAGATGAAAAGGCCAAGATATGGCAATATCAGGTAATGATTCCCCTCCGTCTTGAAGGTAAACTGGTTTTTTACTTAGGTCCTTTACCTGCTGATACCCCCTCTGAGATTTATACCATTGATAATGGCGCCTTTTTTCCCACTAGCCAAGAAACCAGACCCTTAGTTTCTTCCATGAATCCTTTCTCCCTCCGTCATTTCGACAGAAACTTCAGAACGACTCCTCCTTTGGATTGTCCCAAGTTCAGCGCTTGGATGGCACGTTTAGAACCTTCAAAAGGGGCGTTATGGAAAAAATTAGGCATTTACACCTTGCTATTCCTTTCTCGTACTGGTATTCCTTACTCTCACAGCATGCTGACGACGACTTTATACTTCTGAGAAGGTTCGACGAACACTTTCCACACTAGCTGTGGCATGATTACCCCGACACTTCTGGAAGTTGCGGCTATCATAGGGTTAAAGCCTACTGGTACTGTCTTTGACCATCTAGATGTCTACTTGGGGCCTATACAGTTCAACGTCGGAGAGACCAAAAACCCTACCTACACCAACTTTCTATCTCCCCATCACAAAGACACAGCCGATATCACTAATGAAGAGCATGTTTCTTTTCTAACGTACTGGTTGTCACGTTGTGTTTTTTGCTCCAGGTCAATGCAAGTGGCCAAACAATATGCTCACCTTGCCAGTCATCTGCACCATGGCGAACATGTGTCTTTGGGGCAGCTTATTTTGGCTTCTCTCTATTCGTCGCTGACAGAAGTGGTCAACCAGATCAGAAACTACAAAATCCCCTCGACAGGGGGCTCCCTAATCTGGATCTCTTTCATTTTATCTTCAATATTATGCTAAAAAGAGTCGATTTTACTTCGACCATGGCTCCTTTTGCTGATGGCAAAGTTGGTCTAGACTGGATGGCTGGTTTGTTTTCTCCAGTAATGAAAGAACACAAAAAATCATCTCTAGCTTTTTGGAAACGTCTCTTGCTGCCGAGATTCCATTGTTAATCCATCACCATCACGAGCCCCAGTATGGTTGCCTACCAACCTAATTTGGTGGCTCAACAGTTTAGTCTTTGCCAAATTGTCCCCAAATCTATGTACACTTCTCACAAATTTTTAGTCGACATTCTCGCCGACAAATTCTGGGATTATGTACGAGAAAATTATGATAATATTTGGAACAACAAACATTCCCTCATTTTTACTGATTTCAAACCTGCATTTTACTGCACCAAAGAATTTGAAGATTGATGGCGTGCATATTTTATCACTTTTATTGGTGATCCTGACAAGTAACTCATTGAACTAACTACTACTCTTGACCAATTTCAGGAAAACCCACCAAGTGTAAGGCTACAAACATTAAGCAAATTCAAGCTTTCCAGAAGTACTTTGGGGTGGCATATCTACCCGACAATCTTCATCGAACTATCTCCCAGGCGGTTGAAGTACTAAGGGAGAAGGTAACCAGTAAAATTCCTTATTTAAACATACCTGGTTATGCGAAAGATAAATATCTTTACGCACTTCACTTTAGAAAAAATAAATTTCCTCCCTTACCTACCAGCCCTTTGGCTTTGGCCTTTCGGCCACCCATTTTCGACTGGTGTTATTGCCCTTTGTCGGATGTCGAGAATGGCTATCAGAAAAAAGCCGCCAGAGTGGAATCGACGAAGTACGGGTTGGATAACTACCCAAGTGTTCTACATATTGATATTCGATATGTAAGAACACTTAATGCCATTTCCCATGGTAACATCTGGAAACTTATTTGTTTCTTTCCCATATCGACATAATTGTCTCATTAATTTGATGATTTCTGTTATAGCTATTCCTCTACTGCAGCCAACGAGGAAGTCCCTGTCGATAAACCTAACAACCCCAGTTATTCTAAGGTACCATTTCGACTCAGATTGTTCTTATTTGCTCTTTAACTCTAGTGTTGCTTGTCTTGACCAGATGATTTTTTTAGGCCATTCCTGATCACACACCGTCTGATGACGAACCTATCTCACGTTCTCTTAGTAAAATCAGTTCTCCTGTAAGTTTACTTGCCTTATCTTATTTTACCGCATTTGTTGAATTATGTCGGATACTAACGCTCTATTCGCGCCAGATTCAAAAACACTCTGCGATTTCGACTACTCTCTCCGACAAATCCAAATCGTCCAAGCGGGACAAACTTCACACTCCTAAGATACTTTTTGATTTTGCGCTTTCTTTGCTTTCGTTTCGACTCATTTCCTTGGCCTTACGATATTCTCTGAATTTCTTCAGCCATCTTCTGGAGCCAAGTCTCCCTACCGCTCCCCAAAGTCCAACAAACAAAAGAAGAGAAAAGAGTCTCTTCCTGCAAGTGGGGAAGTGAAAAAACAAAAGCACTTGAAGCATGATGATGCTCAAAATGAGGCAGATGTTGTCGAAACAGCGGAAGAATTTGACCCTCAGCCTCTTGTCCATAAAAGGAGAGGTAAGATGATATTTGTTGAACCCTTTAAAGCTAGTTCTGACTCTTGCACTGAAATTATAATGATAAACACAACTCTGGTTACTCCTCCTACATCCAATTCGACTCCAATAAAAGTGTCGGCAGAGGGGGCTACGGTGGTCTCGACGGTAGTGACCCAAAAATGGGAATTTGATTCTGCTTGGTAGGTATTTATTTGTACCTTACTAATGTTTTGTGTGCCGAATATCTCTCTTTAAAGTTTTTCCTTTTAGGCTGAACCGTTTAGTCCGCAGCTGAGCCTTCCTGGTACCCCTGAGTACACTCCCGCCTCTGACGAAGTTGCTTACTGCCAATCAGCTGATTCCAATATATCCGCTGGCGAGTTCATTGATTTGACCATCACGGCTAATCTTAGTGACTCTGATTCAGTCACTAGTCCAGCCATGCATTATAGCCCTTTATCGACTGGTCCTGATTCCAGTTTCTTAGATTTCGCACAGACTATAGAAGCTAATCAAGAAAACACCATATTTTCTTCTCTTGAAGGTACACACCCTCAGCCTACTATTTTGGAGCATGATCTTCCTGTCATAGATTTGGGGGGCCCTTCGACAGTAATGGAGAAACAAACGCTTGTTGATGAGTCTCCTTCGATGATAGTGGAGAAACCCCTGACTGAAGAACCTCCGCGTTCATCTTCTATTACCCAACAAGATGTTCTTCTCAAACCCACTCTGGAGGGAGACATTACCATTGCTGATCCCTTCAGGGAATACAACTCTTTATTCTTCAACATCTACTTTCGACCAAATTTCAACTGGCTCGATGGATATTGATGTCGAAGCTGCACTAGCAAGATTATACAGCTTCGTGAGTCACTATACATTCTCTTCTGACTCCGACCATTCCCAAGCTTATAACGACAAGTTGGGCCCCGAGGCTACCAAAGTTAAGCATTTGACAGTTAAAATCCGTACGCATGCCCTCAGCACCGATTTGCCTGATTTGCTGCATGAAGATTCGGCCCTTGGTCAAGAACTCTTAGAAGTTGTCGACCAACTAAAGAAACTCGAGATTTCTGAGTTTTGCAGGCTCATGGTGTTGGACTTTGAAAAAATTCTCCCTCGTTTGCCTGACAATATCAAATATGTAAAAGAGAACGAAGAGTTGGTCGAGGCAAAACAGACACAGGTGAAGGGGGATGTGAGCGTCGTGATCAAAACAAAAAAGGTGATCAAAGAGTTGAAAGCCCAGTTGGGTCAGAAACGACAAAGACATACTTCCTGAAAAAATATATCTGTTGAAATCCTTCGTCGACTCGAAGCGTCGTCGAATGAGATGTTTGACCTGAACACTGAGTTGGAGCTTTTTACTAAACAAGAAGAGGATTATGCCAAGGAGATTTCTCCCACTCAGGCGGAGATGCTAAAAATGACCAGGGATGCCATTGCTGCCATAACTCAAATCGAAACGGAGATTAAGGCTCTCAAGGTCGAGGCTGATACTTTGGAAGGTCAAACCGCCAATCTTCATTTCAACTTGAAGGCATTTCAAAATCAATATGGCCATTTTTAATCTTGTTTTGGCCATCTGCGTATGGTTTTTGTAATTGTGTAATATTGGCAATTTTATTTCTAACCATTTTAAATATAAGGCTCTGTTTTTTGTTTTACCTTATGCTTCTGCTTATTACTTATGCTTGTTGCGCCAGTTTGTATATTAATATCTCCAGCTTTTTCCTCGACTATTATTTCATTTTGTCGATATCGTGATCTCCTGAAGGATAGGTCTGTACTTTTTCAAGTACTTACCATTTACTCTTATGATCCATCGATTTGCGGCTAATTCCTCTAATTCATAAGCCTTATTAGAGAAAATTTGGATCACCTTAAACGGTCCTTCCCAATTAGGTGACCATTTTCCCAAGACTCTGTCATTTCTTTCCATAGGCAGAATTACTTTCCATACTAAATCGTCTACCGCGAACACCTTGTCGATTACTTTTTTGTTGTAAGCCTTAACCACCCTATCCTTTTATCTCCTTAGTGAATCTAAAGCCGAAATTCTTTCTTCGTCTAAATCGACGAGCTCATCAGCCATCATATTTCAGTATTCTTCAATCGGTATCTCATGCTCTCTTTGGACTCTGACCGACTGAACGTACACCTCGACAGGCAACACAACGTCATGTCCATACGTAAGTCGAAATGGTGTAGTTCCTGTTGCCTCTCTAGGAGAAGTCATACATGCCCATAACACTTGATCTAGTGATTGGTTCCAATTTTTAGGTATGAATATATGTATTTTTACCAATTATTTCAAAATTATCAGTAAAAACACATCATATTCTTACAGAATTTCTAGAAAATTTTGATAAAAATGCAACAAAAATATTGCATTTTTATCGAATATTTCTAAATTTCCGGTATAAAATCATAAATTTGGTATAAATAATTTTAAAAAATCTGATAAAATGCATGTTTTTTTCCTAAAATTTAATGAAAAACAACACTTATAAATATCCAGTATTTTCAGCAAATCTTCAGTAGAAAAGTAAGTTTTTACAAAAATTCAAAAAATGGGATTTTGGATTTGAAATTTTGATTTTTTTTTAACTCTGGGGGTATTATGGTCAATGAAGGGTTATGTCGTGGTGACAGGTCCAACTTGGAGGTGCTAGGTACATAGATTCTTTCATACCAAATAGCAGGGTGACCACCCAACTTGATCCAACCCAATTATCTTATTCGGTACAACTATTTGACTGTATTTTTTTCTTATAATAAGTTACTCTAAAGTTCACTTTCCACCTCCTATACCCAAAATTTCAATATTGATCAAGTATTTGCCTATATATATATATATATATATATATATATATATATATATATATGATCAACACTTTTTCTATAAAAAAATTCAAATCTTCGAAAAGCATTTTTTTAAATATAATATTTGCAAACAATCAAACTCTCTATCTACACCATAATCAAAACCTGATTATAATTTGCTTAGGCACACTGTAGCAACCTGCCCTAAAAATTTAGCTTTTAGAGTCGCCACCTATTCTGAAGCGCGAATAGGAAACTCTACGCAGTATAGAGATCGGGGTAAGATACTATATTCAGGTCGAGGGAAGGTGTTAGGCACCCTCAACCCTTTCCTATTGGCTTTGAATCTAAGGTAAAGGTTTGTGGCTAAAATTATTGAAGTTTATAGGTAAGGAAATGAATAAGGGGAAAATTGAGATTTTAGGGAAGGGGGACTCGCCTCGTTGCCAAGTGCCTATGTATCTCCTTATGGAGAATCAGAGTCAACGTAGTTCGGGGGACGGGTTGTACGCCCTTGAGGTTTGAAATTTGATTTGAAAGTTTGAAGGCTTTGAATAGCCTATCGTAGATAAAAATCTGTATTTTGAACTTGAAGTTTGAAAGATGTTTGAAAAAGCGTTTTGAAATATGGGCGTACAACCCTGATTTAGTATGGCACTATTAACCGCAATGATCAATAGGTTTGATCACCATAGTCAAAAGATTAGGGGTTTTGCACCATTACCAATTCAAATCGATTGATTCGATTATCACTAATAATGAATTATTGTGTTTTATTATTTTTGTGAATTTTGTTTTGTATTGTTACCCCTCATAACCGATTAACACGATTACAAATAATAACAAATTGGAATTTAGAAAACAGAAAAGTTAATCATCACAACTAATAAAATAGTTGCAACCATTTAACTAAATAGAAATTATTTGTATTTTATTTTAATTAAATAAACATTTTAATTAAAATTATTATTGCCCATAGCGATCAATCGATTTAATCGGCACGAACAATAAATTGCATTTTTAATATAAATATCATGTACTAATTTATTTGTAAAAATAAATATTATTACATAAATAAATATATTAAAAGAGATTTAATCAAAATAAATATTTAATTAAATTATTGTAGTTTAATAGAATTTGATTCAGTGTGATTGTCGTTAGGGTGTATAGCATGGGTATTAGTCCTGGGACGTTGGATCATGGGCAAGTGGATATTGAGGGTCAGATCTTGAGGGACCATGGTGGGCTATAGAAGTGCAGGCGCATGGGATTTAGAAACATGGCTATTCAATAAAAATAATGTGGGAGATGGGGTTCGAACCCACACCCTCTCCCTTAACAGCATATTCGCTTACCATCCCAACCAAACACTGAACGCGTTAAGAGGACGCACTCATGATAATAAAAACAAACAGAGAGACCACACATTAAAATGCGCGCGGAGATTCAAATTAACAAACCAGACGATGACACATCATCTTCTTCTCCAACACACCTGCAAGAAAACTGGACAATTCGCTACGAATTTGCTACGACTTCGTTCGTAGCAGAAGAACTTGGAAAATAGCGAATCCAACATGCCTGCATATAAACTTTTCGCGATACCCCTATCTCATTCGCCTGAACCATGCGAACTCAACCATATGAGTAATTTGATCTAATTTTACTCCTAATGAGAAACCCCAATTAAGAGCTCCTAAAACCCTAAGCGGCCAACAATGGTAGCTCTCGATTAAACCACACAAACCCCAATTAAACCACCCAGAAACGTTCAGGGCATCAACAATAACCAGGATACATACTTAAATTCTAATGAGAATGCATAAATAGTCCTCACCGATCCAAAATCGAAAACGACATACCTTGGCTTGTATGGAGGAAATCTGGGGTTGTTGATGACGCGTGATGATCCAGGAACGTTCAAAGGCCTTCAAGGAAACTTTTGTGACCCTCAAATTGCTTTGAAGACTTCCAATTCTCTGAAACCGATCATGAGTTTTGGATGAAATTTTTTGTTCTTGGCTATGCGCTCTTTGGCCAGAGTTGCGTCCCCTAATCCTATGCATCACTTCCACTATTTGTAGGCAATGGATTAGGTCAAGAAAAATAGCCCAAAAGCTTCTTGAATCCAATCTTGCCATTTGAGAAAAATTGGTTTTATTCTTGAATACAAACCTTCTATCTTGGCCAAAATTTGTATAAATCTTTCCCCATTAGGTTATGCACGAAAATTGCAATACATTTTACCATAAATGGTGATTGGAAACAATCAAAATATATTTTCTACAAGAATATTTGATTTCCCCTTTTATTTAAATCATTAAAAAAATTAATTTTAAATGAAATAAAATGAAGTGCTTCTTGTCATATATTTTGGATAACTTGTGGATCAAGTTTGTATCATAAAACCATAGGCCCATTTGCAAAATTTCTCAACTTGAACCTTCTTTTTTCACATTTGGTCCTCCAAAATCACCCAACTTTGATCAATCATATCTCACTCAATTTTTAAGCTATGAGGGAGTTCTAAGACTTTTTGGAAACCTCAAGAGGTCCTCTATAAGCCACTTTGGAACATATTTTTCATTTGGAGCTTTTATCTTGATCATATCCTCTTTGACAAAAAACTGCTTTTGGAGGATGCCAGAAAAGGACCTGTAATCTTTTGCACTGTATCTCTCAAATGAATCATTTCTAGCCCTGGCTTGTGAGAGACAAATTTGTAGATAATCCAATTTCCTTCAACATAGGCTTTGAGTGGGGAATTTTTGATGTTCCATGTGAAAGTTATGCCCAGTCAAAGTTGGGTTGACTTTCTCCTAAGAAACCCTAATTTGAACCTTTGTGTATTTGTTCATCTCTGAGTTTCTATTAATGGAATCATGATCAATCTTTGATCAAATGATGGTTGTACTTCACATACTAGATGTTGACCAAAATTGGGAAGCTTTGACTATGCTCTGGTGATGGTTGACTTTTTAGGTCAAACCAGTTGACTATGGATCATCTGGACTTTGGAGTGAGTGATCTTTGGGACTGAACCTTGAGCTTTGCATTATTGTGAATGGAATATGGGAGGGCAAATTTTGGGGTACGACACACACCAACCAAATAATTTCTTGCTCAATCACACCTGAATGAGACTTCCTTTCCTAGACATGTCAGTCCAAGATTTTCTTGCTCAATTAAACCTGAAAGAGACTTCCTTGCCTAAACACACCAGATCATGACTTCCTCGATCAATCAAACCTAAAAGAGACTTTCGTGCCAAGAAACACCAGCCTAGGAATTCCTTGCCAATTAATCTTAAAGAAACTTCCTCTCCTAAACATACAAGTTCATGACTTCCTTGCTCAAGCACGCATGAAAGAGACTTCAGACTCTTTAAAAACAGAATATGGTACTAACCTATGTGTTTATATGAGTGCTTTTTAGTTAAGCAGATACACAAAGGTTTACACTTTGAACATAATATAAAATGACTGCTCCAAAGTGTATAAGAATGAAATCGTCATTCTTCTTCTTCTTTTTATTCTTCTCCTTCTTGCACAGATGATCATCATTGTTGTGCTTTACTATTCTATTGATCTCTTGATCATATTCACATTTTCTCTCTTTTGAGTATTTTTACTCATATGTGAATATGTCTCACTCTACTCTCTTTTCTTCCTACATTCTTTTCAGACTTCTGGTTGAATGTTCCATTTTGTGTGTATCCCCCATGTGTATATATTCAATCTTCCATTTTATCTTTAAACAGATACTAAGAACATACTAGTTAGAGAGGGGAAGATTGAATCTTTAAACAACATAAATAGTTGTTGACTTACTTTAGATAGAACAAAGTAACGTGAAGTTAATTTCATAGCTAGCATAAAGACGTTGAGAGGAGCAGAGTAGAGTGGCATTTATAGTGTAAAACAGTTTAAGAGACATGATGATGATGATGATGACAATAATATTTTCTCTTGAATAGACATAAAATAGTGTACCGTTGTCATGATATTTTCTTAATATATCTTCTGATTAGGGACTTCTCATAAATGTTTGTCGAAACTTGATTAGAGTTACTATCACCATCTACTTAACTTATAGAGTCATAGGCTTCTTATAGAATTAGTTGAAGCTTGATCAGAAGTTAGAGTATGTCTTTAGAACCTTGTTAGACAAAGGTTTCAGAGTCTTTGTATTCTCAAGACTGAAATTGTCTTGATCAGAATATTTATTAGATGAAGACAAAATACATTTGAAATAGAGGATTCAGAAAATATGTTAATAAAGCTTGTTCAGAGGTTGCAGAGTCATTCCTTATGATAGATTTTCTTTGCTTCAGATAATGTCAGTCTTTAGATTTTGCTGATCTTCATATTCTAATTATCTTCAAATTCTGATTATCTTCAGATACTGTATATGTTTGGCTTAGCATCTGATGCATATAAATTAACTTCTTCAAAATCAAAATTGTGTTTTTTTAGATCGACATAATTATCTTCCTTGTTAGAAACTTAGAGTATAAAATTATTCTATATACATTAAATACTTTGTTATCATCAAAACTTGAGGATAGTTTATGAACCAAACTTGTTCTAACATATATTCACACCCTAATATCTGAAGAACGATTTGGAACCTTAGAATAGTCACACCCTATTATCATACTAAATTAAGGTCAACCAAACATCCAAGGGGTATCAATATTAAATGGGCATTTGAATCCACCGATGCAGCTGCCCTAGAAGAATATTTTAGAACTTTAGAACCTTGAGATGGTTTTTCCTTAGGAATACATATGATTAGATTTGACTGGTCCCTAAAGACCGTCGTATAGTAGTCTACGAGATCTTCTGACATTTGTCCCTTATGACAACTATCCTAAGCATAAGGGTTCTATGGCCTCGAAACCATTCTAAAAGTGGGATTATAAACCAAATTTAGATATGTCGCTACCGCGAAAATTAACAGAGTCGCCACTAACATATTTATCCTGAAAAGGAAGGGAATGCCAGCAAACCACAAAACAAAACAACGGTCTCACGACCAGAGAAAAAGGGTAAGGGAGTCGGTTACGCGAGGGGAAGGTATTAGCACCCCTCACGCCCATCGTACTCAATGGTATCCACGCTTGTGTCTAAAACTATGGGTGTGTAAGCAAATCTACGCTAATCTGGACTAAAATGAATGCAGAATGTAGGGAAAAGAAAGGATTATGCTCGCACGGGCCCTACCCCGCTGCCTACGTATCTGTTTTGCAGAATCAGAGCTACCGTAGCTCGGCTAACTAATTTCTGTTTGTTTTGTATTTTTTAGGTGAACGAGTTACATTCACACTCCGCTGCTCGACCTTTGGAGACTTATGCTTGGGAATGGAGCGGAAATAACAAGCTCTTAAGAAAAGAAAATCAAAGAGTGTGGTTTGTGTTTTAAAGAATGCATGAGGAAGACCTAAGCTAAGGGGGGAAAGCTTGCTACCTAATGTTATCATACAAAGGGTACAAGTCTAAACTAAACTAGCAACCTACGGGGGAAAAGGCAAAAGCACACAATGAGCACACAAACGAGCATCCGCTCGTAAAGCAAACAAAACCAACGGTACTGACCAAGTGGTAGAAAAGCGGTCCCGCCATAGCCAAGGGGAGCAACTCAACCCAAGTCAACCAAGCATTAGACCTCGTGAAAATGATCGGGCCATAGACAAGAGGGCGGACCCCTCTCAGCAACCAAGCCGTCACGGATCGTAAATGAAAACGGTGCGTGCGTACACCGAGCATCAACGTCGAGCGACGCGAGCTATAGGAAAGGCGGGGGTCCGGCTGCATGAACCCTTTTCCTGACATACTCGATAACAAGATCTTGTGCAGGTTCAGAAGCGAGCAACGCGTAGCATGCACTTACTGAACAGACTCGATGAGACTAGGCGGGGGTTGATTGCTAACCCTTTCCGCGTGCCTTCCATGAGGACTTAACGGAGTGCCATATAGGACTTATTACACCGTGACTCCCTGCCGCAAAGCACAAATGTAAACACACCAACAAAAACAGAGCCTCTTTCGAGGGCTTGGCCAGATGCATGTCTAGGTCCTACTTCTCATGTTAAAGGATGATGCGGGAAAGCGATAAAGTGCAAGAGAAATAAAATGAAACGGGAGACAATACTGAACGGATAGCAAATCCGCAATGAGCTAGCAAGCGTAAGCAGAGAAGTCCGAAGTACTTCGCGTAAGCCATCATCCAGCAAAGCGAGTCAGAAAGCGTCGTCGTGAAAGTAGATCACAAGCGACATGTGGCACGCGTCGAGCATAACCACATAAGCAACCTGCAAGAGAACACAAGCCAGACAATGCAGGAATATACATCTCAATGAATGAGAGATCAGATGAATCGCATCAGGCATAAGTTCGTGTCCCACAAATAAAGCGGAACACAATGCAAATCAATCGCACTGGAAGCGAATTCGTGTCCCACAAGTAAAGTGGAACACAAAGTAAGTCGAATCGCAATCGAAGGCTCTCTCGAAGTACCTCGCACATCTCAACAACCAAATCAGTAATAACCAGGAAACATGCACCGACCATAGAAAATACTAGCAATTAAATTCTAAATGAATTCTAAAGGAAAAGTTAGCAAGATTAAATTGTTTTTTTATGACATTTTTTATCTAAAAGAAAATAGAGCAAAACTATGTAACAAAAGCATTTAAAATCTAACAAAGAAAATATTACATGTTTTGGTATTATCTTTTTTATCAATGCGAAAAATCTAATCAAACATAATGTGTTTCATGGCATTTTATCAAAGAATTAAAACTAAACAATATAACAAAACATTTAAATTCTAACAAGCAAAATATTACATGTTTTTGATTATTTTTTCAGCAACCAAAAAATTAACAAAATTCAATGATTCTATATTCTATTATCATGTTAAAATCTAAAAAAAATATCAATGATTTATCATACCAAAAGAGATAAAAAATAAACTAGTAAAAAACTAATCTAAAATAGAAAACATTCTACACAGGGGGGTTTATTGCCGGAAAATAGTGGTGCAGTTCAAAACAAGGCGCAGGAGGCCCAAGGGGAAGCCCAACATAGTTTTTTGTTTGATAGCATGACCAAAAATGGAGAGAGCGTGGGCCTACAATGGGGGGTGTACGCAGGAATCTTGCTGAAGGCCCAAGAGTATTGTCTCTATCTGTTCTTCAGATTTTTTTTATGTCAACAAGAAGGAAAGATGGGCCATGGTTGAGGTACTGATGTGGAAAATCGGTCAAGGGCCCAAGGAGCTAATCAGATTTTATCTATTCAGATTTTCATGATTCAATCAATTCATTGAGCTAAATCAGATTCTGTATTTTATTTCTCAAAGTTATGACTAATTAAACATATTAAACTCAATTAATCGCCATTAATATACAGATTTTCTCTTAACAATGCAATTAATAATAAACACAAACAATTATCTGAAAGAGGATTAGGGTTACGTGTTTTTGTGGCCATTGAGATCAATTCCTGAAAACTCAAACTCGCTCCTCCATCTCAACTCCGCGGCGACAGCGCGGCGAGTCTCAGTCGGAGCTTCCCCGATCTCTCATGGTTCTCGTTCATCTCTCCGACTCGATTCTCATCATCGTTCTCGTTTCACGTCATCAGTCTCCGCCTCGTATCTCCGATGGAACTCTTCGGCTATCATGGACAAGAAACAGAGCTATATCTCGCATCTCCGGCCAAACTCTCATCGTCTCTTAATGTTTCTCAATCTCAACTCATGAACCTTCAACGGCGTCAGAGCTCTCAAGTTCCCTCTCGATTGGAGAAAGAGTTTGGTGCGCTTTACAAAATCCGGTACGTATTGTATTTTCTCGATTCCTCTCATCTTCTTTCCGGATCCGTCTTCTTCTTCTTTTCTCTGAATCGCATCTTCGCGCGTGTGATGATGAGCGGTGAAATTTGTTGAGGTGCGATGGCAGGTCGCGTTCTTGAGGATGATGGAGATTTGATGCCGATTCAGAGGTGGTGAAAGTGAATATTGATGATTGGAGATTATTGATGAAGGTGAATTCCGAAGGTTGAAGCGTGAATTGCAGAAGTTTTGTTACGTGAAGGTTTTGCCGTCTTTGATCAAGATTCGAAGATTGTTGTGATATGCTTTTTTTGTGAATTTTCTGTGGATTGAAGGATGAAGATGAGGATTGTTGAATTCTCAAGGTGATTGATGAAGAGTTTGTGATTTGTTGAAGATTGGAGAGTAATCGAGAGCGAGGAAAAGTTTGTTACGGTTTCTCTTCCAATTTCTGTTATCAGGTTGAATCAAGAGAGAAAGAATTGAAGAGAATCGTGAATGTGAAGATGATGATGATAGAAGGAGTGATGATGAACGATGAAGGTTCTTGAAGAGGCTCAAAGTTTGTTACGTTTTTGGTTATCGGTGGTTCAATCTTTTTGTTTTCTGTTATTGATTTTTGTGGTGAATGATGATGTTGAAGATTGATGAGATGATCATTGATGATTGAAGAGGTCTTGGAGAAAAGATTGAAGATGAGATGCGATGAAGGTCGAGAGAGAGAGAGAGTCGATGAAGTTTGTTGTGAAGAATCATCTCAAGATTGAAGAGTGAATGGCAGTTCAATCCATCAAGAGAACGAATCTCTCCCCAAAAGTTTGTTATGGTTCTGTTACCATTTTTTTCCTTCTGTAACGTGAATTCTGATATATATCCATTCCTGTTATTCTGATTTTTTGTTTTATGCCGTGAATTCAATCTGCTTTTTTTCTTCTAAAATTCTGTTAGCACTCATATGCTGAGCCGGTTTTTTTTTTGTTATCGATTGCAGGGCTGTGGTTCTTTTGTTACTCAAAATGAAATTTACAAAATTATTTCATTCAAAATCAAATTTACAAAATTAATTAATTCAAAATCAAATTTTATCACTCGAAAATCAAATATGCAATAATTTGGATAATATAAACACTAAAAAAAACACATCTTCCCAAAAGTGTTATAACCCGTATTTGCAGATATTATCAAATCCCATATATTCATGATTTGCAATCTTGTGCACCATATTTGAAATGCCAACTCCACCTAACAAAATGAATAAAAAACATCTCAAAATTCATAAGCATGGATATAATGAGTATATACAGAGACATTGTAAAATTAAATCCTATTAATATAATGTTGCCTAAAGTAAGATATGAGATAAGTGTAGATAAATAACAAAACCAAAGAAGAAAATTGATATGCTTACCAAGTGAGATTGCACTGATAAATACTATACCAGCAAGAATAAAGATGATGACAGATGCTCTCCCAAATAGGTTGATTATCTTTCTAACAAAATGTTGTCCAACCAAGGCTGCTATAATAGCCAACAAGTTGAAGTAGAGAGCTGTGTGTCACATTTCAAGAATAACACATTAATAAGAAACAATCCATTGTACAAAATCGAATATTAGTATAGAGACTAAAAAATAAGCTATAAGTTCTCGATAACACGAACCATAAGGAACTGGAAATCGTTTCAACATGAAGTATTCCACGACACACATAGACGAAGAGAATATCATGATGAACGTTGTTGTGGCGCTTGACACCTGTGCACATTCGATATCGAATCCAATTAATCAAACTAACCAACTAGATTTTATGATGAAGATAAGAGAAACAAAGTTTATATAATAATGAATTCTGACACTCACTTGAGGAGGGATTCCCAGTTCCAGAAAAAGTGGACTAATAATGAATCCGCCTCCTAGTCCCAGCAATCCACCGATTACACCGGACAGTAGGCCAAAGACACAATAGATGATTAGTTTGGTAACTGTAAATTCTTTCCCTTGATCACCTGTGGAAGATATTTCTCTTTTCCTTGTGAATAATGCAATTGCCTTATATGAAGATACTCCAATTGAGATTGGAATCTGTATATATATAATGTAAGACATGATTCAAACTTCTTCATTTTTTCCAGATATCTTTTGTAACTTGTAACAAACATTCATATACAAATTCACAGAAATTATGTGATAGTAAAAGAGATTATTACCTGTAAAAAGTTCAGTACCCAATATGTTGTTGAACATGTAGATGTGTTTTGCTGTAAATAGGTAAACAGAAGATATTATTGATCTCAGATGAATTGCATGTTATAAACTATTATTATGAATGTACTACAAATGATGAAAAATCAAACCTTAGCAATTTGTATTGCAATGAATGAAACCCAAACTAATGCAAGAAGTCCAAACATTTTCCAGTCCACGTTTTCAATTATAGTCACCTACAAATTACCATATTGTAATGTATATAAAGGTGTTAAAGAGCTTTTGTGAATACTTTGATGAATCTCTGATTCATCGCCATTCTCATTTGATTTAAAAACTAACTGATGATTACAAAGATTGACTATAACATATAGGATAGGTTAAAGTTTGTTGAGTTCAAAGAAACTCTAACTAACTCAACCACTTCTAATAACCATATAACTACTTTAAAATTATCGCACTAACTAGAGATTACTAAACTAAATCCTTTTGAAAATAATATACTTGTAATACTCTCCCTCAAGCTTAAGGTGGTAATAAACCAACTTTGACCTGGACACGCAAATCCAAAATATTATAGACCCAAGAGGCTTAGTTAGTGATTTTGCAATTTGAAGGGAAGCTAGTACATGTTGAACAATCAATTTCTTAGAGGACGTGTGTTCCCTGACAAAATGGATGGTCAATTCAACATGCTTTGTCCGAGCATTCAGGACTAGATTATGGGAGAGATGCACAACACTGATAAATGTAAAGTTAAATTAATGTCATAATAAATTCTAACTAACTCAAACACTTCTAACTAACATTCTAACAACTTACTAACCACCTTCTAATTTTAACACTAACTTGAGATTACTAAACAAATTTCTTTTGAAAATAATATTTGTAAGTTTTGTTAATTGCAGGTAGAAGATTCCGATCATGTGTTCATGCACTGTTCTAAATTAGCTTCTTTGAAGAGTAGAATTCTATTGTGGATTATTATAGTTTGACCTAACTCATCCTTACAAAACCGGTTGGTAAGGTGAGGAGTGTCCCTCTATATATACTCTTTCAATGCTCTATCTCCAACCAACCAATGTGGGACTTAAGGATCTTCCTAATATGGATCGATACTCAGATGCAAACCGTATTGGATTGCTGCGGAAATTTGCTGAACTGGATAGAACAATTGAAGGGCAAATTGAAGTGTAATAGGGCTGCAGGCTGCAGCTTTATGGTTAACAATTTGCTGGCTATTTTACAAGATACAGTGGTATTCTTGGTGGTGGATTGTTTCAACTTCAAAAGGAAGTATCAATTGTAACTTCTATGAGTGGTATAAAAATCCTCTATTGTGTGCATGACGATTGTAACTCTAATTTGTTCTCCTTTTTTTCTTGTATAGGGTTGGAGTATCCCTAGTACTCCTAATCTTTATATAAGAGTTATTTATGAAAAAAATATAAACTATTAGTCTAGTGCATGATAAGAGTTTAATTTTTCTAATCATATGAAATATGATTCAAATCTCATAGACTAACATATAAATTAATGATCATTGACGACACTTTAAAAAAATACCATATATATCCAATTCATCATTAGTTTTATGTACCTCGGTTTTGTATTCAATGCCACCATTTGGTCCAGTTGAAAGAGCTTCGTATTCTGCTTCATCTTCAGCTTCATCAGAACATAAAAAAAAAACATAATCTCAAAATACTTTATTTTTGTTTTGGTAAATATTATTAATAAGCAGTTTTGGAACTCACCAATTGATGCTTGTCTCCTGGCAGCCTCCTACTAGAATGAATCAAGACATTTAGTCATAATTTTTTTGAGTGTTCATCATTAAATAAATAACACTGGATTCAACACGAAACAATAAAAGAGACCTTTTTTATTAGGGTTTCCTTTTTCCATGTCTCAGCCCCTTTAAAAAATGCCTTAGTTGATGTGCCTAAAGAGGAGTAAAACAATTAGAGGAGCAACAAAATAAAATCAAGAATGCCAAAATGAAAAGAATAGTTTCATAGTTAATTAATACCTAAGAAAATAACAATAAGCAATATTGTTACAAGCCAATCAGGAAATATAACGTTGCAGATAACTCCAATGCTGATACCAAGCATGAGCATAGGTTGAATGAGAAGTGCCAAATCATAGTCAATTATTGGCTTATTCAATGTAGGATGTCTCAGTTTAAGGTTGTAGTAAGCTGCTGCAAGGGATACACCCATCACCATGCCTGAGACAAATACAAATAAATAAACATAATCAGCGTTGGTTTCAGATTCAGATACTGACACATTTTTTTTAAGAGTAACTCTGACACACCTTTTAAAGAAGTGTCGATAGCATAGAAAATAAAATAACTTACATTTTGAGATAGCAGTGGCTGATTTGGGATCAAATCCAATAATAAGAGTGAGCATAGAAACAAATATTCCACCACCACCAATACCACCGGCACTTCCAAATGCCGCTCCACAAAAACCAACAAAAGTACCCAAAACTATTTGCCATCCAAACTTCATTTCCTGCATAATTAAAGACCCTTATTTATTTTTATCCAATTAATAATTTTACAAAAATATTCAATTGCAAAATGCAACTTCAAATTAGTTATGTCATGCTTATTTATTTTTAAGGGCACACTTTCAAACTAACCACATCTGGTTTATTCATTCTTAAGGTAAAACTTTGGCCATTATCAACCAAATCAAAAATAAATTTTTTATATATGTTATTATAATAGAAATCGAATTTTAAAAAATTGATATTGACTTTAGGTCTCAAAATAAAGCTCTATTAATTAGAAAGTTCTATTTATTTCAATACAAGAAATATTAGTTATACCGTAATATAAATATAAATATAATTTTTAATTTTAGTCAAATATTTTTATGTATATGATTAACATTATAGTGTTTCTAGATTAAATTTAAATCTAAAAATATATTGTCAAGAAATTAAAACATAGATAAATTCAACTACTCCAAAGCTATTATGAAACAAAAAAAAAAACATGTTAATTCCATTTTTATGTTAGTTTTAATACAAATATTAATTTTTCTTATAACTTTATTTATTTCTTAAATATATAGATCTAAAAGCCTTAAACATGTTTTTTTTTTTCACCAGTTTCTATCAGGTTCATTGGACTGACTAATTTGATTCGGGAATTAATTTAAAGACAGAGAAAAAAACACATCCATAGAATTCAGAAGAAAAAAAAATGTCAATGAATCTTCTTCTTAGAAGTTAGAGCAAGAAAGAAAGATAAAGAGAAAAGTGAAAGCTTACCGGCCACACATGTGTATAACCTAATCCATCTGTTTTCCAAAAGAAATTAACAGCTTTTGTGAGAAAACTGTGTTCATGCTTTTGAGTCGTAGAAGTAACATTAAAACTTGTTACTTGTATTTTCATAAACCTTCTTTCATCAGATGCACCCACAAAACAACCAAACAACAAAATCAATATCCATAATATGAATCTTATTTTCATATCAGACATATTTTTTCTGCAATACACAACTAATTTGCTTTGCATGGAATATATGGCAGAGTGAAAGCAAGAAGAGATCGATTTCTTTCTCCTCCTAAATATACTATATTTTCCCTAATAAAAAAACCAACATAGTGGAGTTTTTTTTTTTGTTTTGTTTGACATATCATAGTTGAGATTCTAAATATTACTATTATTTTGTCATGGGCCATTTTATTTGAGGACGTGATAGAGGATCTTTAGTATGCATATTCCATTTTTCCTAATAAAAAAATCAACATAGTTGTGTTTTTTTTTTTTTTTGTTTGACATAACATAGTTGAGATTCCAAATATTACTATTATTCTATTTTGTTAGTTGAGATTCTAAATATTATTATAATATTGAGGACGTGACAGAGGGTCTTTAGGCACGTTTATATATATATATATATATATATATATATATATATATATATATATATATATATATATATATATATATATATATATATATATATATATATATATATATATATATATATATATATATATATATATATATATATATATATATATTTATAATATTAAAAAAAAAGTCATTTACCTTTTTTTATTATTATTACTTTTTTTATATATTGGTTTACTTATCCCCCCAAAAGAAGCCTAGTTTACTTTGGCTACTTCTTTCTTATTTCCTTGCACATATAAAATAGAGTTTGTTTGTGTGTCTAGTTTTAACCAGCAATCTCCATATTATTAAGTTTGATATTTTATGTTAAGTCCTCGTAGTTTTTTTTTTCTTTCAATAATTGATATTTCATTAAAACGCACTCAAGATATAAGTATTGAAGAGTAATTCATATTCAGAATATGAGTATCAGAAGTTCTGATGTGGGCTGATCTTCTGATGGTTATTCAGAAGATAGTGTTGACCAGAAATTCTATCTTCTGGGTCCTTTAGCTTAGCTATTTAGTTAGTAAGGGTACTTTAGTATTTTCTAGTACTGTACGGTTTGTACCTTAAACTTGTTCACTAAGTTTATTTTTTTTAATAGGCAATTGATTGAAAAAGCTCGCACTAGGGGTGCAACCCTTACAAAAAAGAAACGATCCTAAAGGTTAACATAATCGGATAAGGGAAGTTTAAACCATTCGTAATAACTTGGTCTAAACTTAGGGTATCCGACACACAACCAACGCCAAGCTAGAAAGACTATATTAGTACAAATGACATCAAAACAATACCCCTCCTCCTTGAAGATTATAGCATTTCTCATTAGCCAAAGACTCCAAACGGTAGCAAACCATACAAAGTTGATAAGAGTTCTTCGCTTTCTATTCTTCACCTTATCTTGTAAATCGCCAAAGAGCAAGAACTCTTCAAAGTTGATTTCCTCCTTAATTCCTAACCACCCGAAAATATGATTCCAAATCTCCCTCGCGTCGTGGCAAAGAAAGAAAAGATGAGATGAAGATTCCAACACATTACCGCAAAAGCCACAATTCGGATTGGTAATACTAGTAAGGCCTCTTTTCAATAATTGATCCTTAGTGGGAAGCCGATCAATTAGGAATCTCCAAGCAAACAACTTAATCTTAGGCGGAAGATTAAGATCCCACATAGCTTTCAACCAACCAATTAAAGTAGAATCCCATCCAAAAGGTTTAGAGTTGTTCACCTCCGAAGAGATGCTAGACACGGTAAATTCCTTCTCCGCATTAAAAAACCACTCGAAGGTGTCGTTCTCGAACTCGCGAGGAGAGTGGCCGCTAACCAACATGCTGAAACGGTTCCAGCATGGCATGGCAGCCGCTGCTGCCCAAGCAGCTGAACCGGTATCGTTATCGCCAAGAAAGAGCGCCTCCAAATCCCACCTATGTGATCCTTCGGTCCAAATCAACACATCCGCCACCGTGCAATATTTCTTAGAAGAAAGCGCAAACAAGTCCGAAAAAGACATGCTAAGAGAAGTATCTCCCAACCAAATATTATGCCAAAAAAGAGTGTCCTTTCCGTTCTTGCAAAGATTTTTAAAACAACCAATAAATCCATTGTCCACAACCTCCTCCGACAAGTTGTTCTTACACAAATCCTTCCACCAAATCGATTCATCCCTTCCTATAAACTCTCCACCGATTGCTTGAATCTTAGTTTTAGGACTACGATACCTCACCTTTAAAAAACGACTCCAAATGGCCTTGTCCTCATTAAGAATTCTCCACTTCCACTTCAAAAGAAGCACTTTGTTCATCTCCCTCACATCTCTAACCCCCAATCCTCCTTTCTCTTTTGGCCTACAAACCACCTCCCACTTCACCCAATGGATACTTCTTTTCTCAACATTACCACTCCAAAGAAACTCACTTTGAATTTTTCTTATCTCTTTGACTACTTTACTCGGAGCTTTAAAGAAGGAAAGAGTGAAGGTAGGAATAGAATTCAACACCGAGTTTAAGAGAGTGACCCTTCCTCCCATCGAAATATTTCTACCCTTCCATAAAGAAAGCCTCATCTTGAGATTATTCAACACATCCGCCCAAACTTTCTTTTTTCTAGGATTATCCCCCACCATGATACCTAAGAATTTGAAAGGATACACCCCTTTCTTACAATCAAGAAAAGTCATAGTGGCCTTAGAATACCACTCACCCACATTCACCCCGATAATATTGCTTTTAGCAAAATTAATCTTCAAACCGGACACTAATTCAAAGCCTCTCAAGATTACCTTCAAATTCCAAAGATTATCACAATTAGCTTCGCCTAGAAGAATAGTATCATCCGCGAATTGAAGGATGTCCATATATTTTCCCTCCCCGTACATAAAAGGCTTGAAATTTCCCAACTCAACCGACTTCTTAACTAGCACCGTTAACCCTTCCATAGCTATCACGAAAAGAAACGGGGACAACGAATCACCTTGTCTCAAACCTCTATGAACCTTAAACTCCCTTGTCGCGCTTCCATTAACCAAAACGAAAATATTGTTGTTGAAAATGCAAGCTTCCATCCACCTCATCCAACGGTTGCCAAACCCCATCCTAATCATCATCCCTCTAAGGTATTGCCAAGAGACGGAGTCATACGCCTTTTCAAAGTCCACCTTGAGCAAGAGACAACTTCTTTTGTTTTTCTTCGACCAATCTAAAATCTCATTGACCAAAAGAACTCCATCCATCATATTCCTACCCGGAACAAAGGCGGTTTGGTTAAAGGACACCAACTTGCCAATGACCTCCTTCAATCTAGACGCCAAAATCTTAGCAATGATTTTGTATACGCTTCACTAAGTTTATGCTTTTAGGGCTTATGTGGCAAGATTTTCTTTTGTATAAATAGCCTTGTAGTAGCTATCATTATTAACAACACAAGTAGTAGAATATACTTTTTATTCTCTCTCATTAATCTTTGCGCCGTTATTCTCTTTGTCATCATCTTTATTCTTTGTGCACCAATAATTGGTATCTAGAGCTCCGGTTACAAACACAGGGAAACACGAGTGAACGTGAGTTTGTGTGACTGTGTGATTGATTTTGTTTCTGGGAGACAAAGTGGTGTTAAATCACATTTTTCTTGGTTGTTTGTGGGTTGGGAAACACTGTGTGAGTGTGAGGGAAATCTATTTTTCTGCACAAGTTTAAAGATGAGTGGAAGCAACTTGAATACCAAACTTCCAGTTCTTGATGGTAAAAATTGGAATAGATGGATGATTCAAATGCGTGTATTATTTGATGCTCAAGATGTTCTAGATCTTGTCACTAGAGGATATATTCCGGTTGCAGCGGATGCAACAGAAGAACAAAGAGAAGCGCAGAGAGAGAGACGAAGAAGAGAGATCAAAAGGCGTTGTTCTTCATCCATCAGTGTGTGGATGTGAATGTGTTCGAGAAGATTGATGATTCTATGACGTCAAAGGAGGCGTGGGATATACTAGTCAGGTGTTACGGTGGTGACGTATCAGTGAAGAAGGTGAAGCTTCAATCCCTGAGAAAGCAATATGAGAATCTTAACATGAAGAACAATGAGAAAGTTTCTGAGTATATCTCTAGAGTGATTTTGATCACTAATGAGATGAAGGCTTGTGAAGAAACCCTTTCTGAACAAGTAATCATAGAGAAGATATTGAGGTCACTTACTCCTCAATTTGATTATATTGTTGTATCTATTGAACATTCTAAAGATCTGGAAACCATGAGAATAGAAGAGTTGCAAAGCAGTCTAGAAGCACAAGAGTTGCGTATGACTGAGAGAACTTCTGAGAGAGAAGTTGAGCAAGCTCTGAAGGCTTCTTTTGTCAAGAAGGACCAGAAGCATAGACGTGGTGATAGATTCCAGAAGGAAGCCTCAACTTCTGATGAGAAGAGATATCAGAAGGGAAGGGATAAGAAGAAAGTTCAATGTTACTGTTGCAAACAGTTTGGCCATTTTGCTAGAGGCTGTTTTGCAAACAAAGGAAGGAAATCAGAAGAAGCAAATATAGCTAGAGGTGATTCAGATAATGAACCTATGCTATTGATGACTTCAGAGTCTGACGGAAGATGTTTGTCAAAGTGGTGGTATATGGACACTGGATGTTCAAATCACTTGACTGGAAACAAACAATGGCTGATAGATTTTGACTCTGAAAGGATGACAAAGATCAGATGTGCTGATGATAAGTACCTTTATGCATAAGGTATGGGAAATGTCAAAGTCAAAGTGAAGAATGGAAAGACTGTTCTGATCAAGGATGTTTGGTATGTTCCCGGAATCAGAAGCAATCTGATGAGTGTAGGTCAGCTCATTGAGAAAGGTTTCTCAGTTGTTATGAAGAACAATCTCTTGAAGTTTTATGATTCCAATCAGAAGTTGATTATGCAATATGAATAGGGAAGCAACAAAACATTCAAGGTGAATGTAGAAACAATTGAAATAGAGTGTCTGAGTGCTGAAGGCTCAGAAGGTGATAGTAAGTTGTGGCACAAGAGGTTGGTGCATCTGAACTATAGAAGTCTGGGGCATCTAAGTTCTAAGAAGCTTGTACATGGCATTCCAAAGATTATGAATCCTGAGAAGTCATGTGAGGTATGCATGAAAGGCAAACAACCCAGATTTCCATTTGTATCAGAAGTTGCTCCAAGAGCAAAGCATGCTCTAGGAGTAGTGCACTCTAATGTGTGTGGACCATTTCCAGAACCTTCACTTGGAGGAAATAGGTATTTTGTGTCTTTTGTGGATGAGTTCACAAGAATGACGTGGGTAACACTTATCAAGTTTAAGACTGAGGTGTTCACAGAATTCCAGAAGTTCAAGGTGAAGGCTGAGAAGCAGAGTGGTCAGAAGATAAAGATTCTCATAACGGATGGTGGAGGTGAGTATAACTCTACAGAATTCCAGAAGTTCTGTGATGATAATGGAATTGAGCATGAGGTTACTGCTCCTTATACTCCTCAACACAATGGTCTGGATGAAAGTAGAAACCGTACTTTGCTTGATATGAAGAGAAGTATGCTAAAAGAGAAGAAGCTTCCTCATAACCTCTAGGGAGAAGCTGTTGCTACTGCAGCATATGTGCTCAATAGGTGTCCAACGAAGAGGTTGAAGGAAATTGTTCCTTCAGAGAAGTGGACTAAAGAGAAGCAAAGTGTTAGTCATTTGAAGGTTTTTGGTTCTGTGTGTTACAAACACGTTCCAGAAGCTAGAAGGAAGAAGCTGGATGATAGGAGCAAAATGATGTTGTTGGTGGGGTACCACAGTACAGGTGCATACAAGCTCTATTGTCCAGAAACTAATAGAGTTGAAGTCAGCAGAGACGTCATTGTGAAAGAAACAGAAGTTTGGGATTGGAGAGAGTCTCAACCAACTTCTGATGTAGAGATAACTTTTGAAGAAGAGTTAGAGTCAGAAGATGAAGAATCTTCTGAAGATGAGTCAGATAGTGAATCTGATTCTGATCCAGATTCTGATAATGATCCAGAGTCTGGTGGTAGTCATGATTCTGGAAGGGAAAACTCTGAATACGTAGAGTCTGGAGGACAAGCTTCTGGAGATGATCATGAAGGTGGTGACTCTGGAGGTGGTGACTCTGGAATAGTTGATTCTGAAGTAGCTCAAAGGCCACAAAGAGTCAGAACTATACCTAGAAGGTTTGCAGATTTTGACATGTTGCAAGACATAGAAGTTGACTCAGAGGGAGATGTCATTCAGTGTGCCATGTTAGTAGACTCTGAACCACTGAGTATAGAAGAAGCGCTCAAGAAGAAGGTCTGGCTGAATGCCATGAAAGAAGAACTTGAGGCTATAGAAAGAAACAAGATTTGGAAGCTGACAGAACTTCCAAAGAAGAAGAAAGCCATCAGCGTCAGATGGATTTTCAAGGTAAAGCTGAAGCTAGATGGATCAGTTGGTAAACACAAAGCGAGGCTAGTGGAGAGAGGTTTTCTTCAGAAACCTGTACTAGATTACTTTGAGGTGTTTGCTCCTGTAGCTAGACATGAAACAATCAGATTGGTGATTGCGTTATGTCATACCCTAAAATTTGCCCTCATATATTTACAAACGCCATTTTATTTCGAATAAATAAATTGGCACAGTTGGTAAGGATTTGAGCGTGAATGGTACAATAGCGCGAGGTCCCGTGTTCGAATCCCACTACTAACAATTTTTTATTTTATTTGTTACTAACTTAATTTTCGTTTTAAATTATTTTTTCTAAAAATCACAAAAAAATTGTTTTTTATTTGCAATTAATTTTCATAGTTTTTACTTTTTCCATAAAAAATAGAAAGATTTTAAATTCTACATTTTTTTTTTTACATTTTTAGGTTAGTTTTTTTATTGATTAAATATAATCATAAGAACTCAATTAAAACAATTCTTTTTATTTTGGGCTTTTGGTTATTATTAATTAATTTTGGTCCATTAAATTTAACCTAATTTTGTATATTATAAATAGGAACAAAACCCTAATTTCAGGGGGGATTCATTCACGTACATACACTCTTACAGTTTTTTTTTTCGAACCCTTATCTTCTCACCTACAGTAACAAGAAGAAAACCATACCACCACCAAAATACCCCACTCACGATTATATCTCACTCTCATAAACTCATACAAATAAAACAAAAAAAACTTCATTCAATATCTCTCTTCACCATCACCAAAACTAAAACCAATAACAATTGAGAACATGATCATTTTACTAGATGTGTTTATGAGCTTGAAATATATAAAGTATTTTCATTGTTTTGGGTGTTTTTATGTCAAATTTGCAGGAGATGAAACAGGATTGGATCGGAGAACATCTCGTTGCCGGAAAAATATGCAATCCGCAACCATCTTCTTGCCAACTCTGCTCAGCCACCACGATGGATGACAGATCCGACGTTGCCGTCAACAACACAACCGCACCACCACGCACGCGGACGGCCGCTCGGCCTGCGATTCAGATCCCGCCCGACCCCTCTTCACCGCTATTGCAATCGGAACCTACGCGACTCAACAACGTTTCAATATCATCGCACCAACACCGATCGATGCTCCCTCCGCCCTCCACCGCTGTCGGTAATTCGTATACACCCTTTCTCATTATTTTTTGGTTCTATAGTAGTTGGTGCCTTGAAATTTTGGTTGAGAAAGAATGAAAAGAAAATGTGGAGAAGGTTAGTTGTTTGATCTTTGTTGATATACAATTTTTATTTCTTTGTTTTTTTTATTTAACAATTGTATCTCTACATGTTGGGAAGCCAATGACTCTTATTGGTTTGAAGAGTCAAAGCTTTTTTTTCTTACTGTAAATGCGTTTTTTAATGTTTTATTTATTTTATTTAATGTTTAGTTAAAAAAAAATGAATGAAAAGTCTCTCCCAGAAAAATATGATACCGTCCCATCACCCATGCTTCAATGTTATTGTTTTTTGTTTTATTACTTATTTGATGATAACTTTTAGATTAAAAAAAAAAACAAAAAAATACTAATGCAAGAGAGAAATTCAAGGAGTGTGGAACGTCTTGTTCCACTTTTCTCTCCCTTTCTTTTATTTATTTATTTATAATAATTCTTTAATTTTTTTTAGTTAGTTTATTTAATTTTTTTTTCCAGGATTTAGAGTTCTATAGTTGGACTAATGGGCCTAACTTTCTCTTACTCTAATTGTTTTTATTTTTGCTATGGTCTTTTTGATTTCATATAATAAAAAATATAAAGATATTTTGTTAATTAGATTTTTATTTTTTTTTCATATATTACAAGTACCAAAAAATATTGTTTTAATTTTAGTTAAGTTTTGTTAGAATTTAATTTGAATCCTTTTGTTGTCGATTTTGATTAATATTTGTCCATATTTTTGTCATTTTATACATCTATTATTTTTGTATCTTTTTACTAACATTTTCTTGTTTATTGCGAGGTACATACGAGTTGCTTATCTATTCTCGGGGTATTCGCAAATTCATCCTCACTTTCGCCACGAGATCTCCAATAATCCAGATCTAACGTCCAAGAGCTGCACCTCTACCATGCACCCAAAATCCTTCAGCCATGCGCCATGCCAATCGAAAAGCTAAGTATTTTCTTTAACTCAAAGTCTATTTTGTTTCCTTTTATTAGGGTTCATCATTTAAACGAACTGTGCATACATTCACCCTCTCTCTCTGCCTTTGCCACTTTTCAGGGTTTACCTCCGAGGCTTCCCGCCAACCATATCAGATCAAATTCGAAGCTAAGTTCCCAACTTGTTTTATTTTTATTTAACACTACTTTATTTTCATTTAAATTTAAAGTCATTTATTTTTATTTCTGCCTTTCAAATTAAAATAAGATTTGCCTCTATAATTAATGAATTAGCCATACACTCACTACATCCTTTTTCTTCATGCCCAACTTTTCAGGTTTATCGTCAGGAGCCTCCGCCCATGCGCTCCACTGATCAAAAGCTAAGTTTTTAGTCTTTTCTTATTCAATTTGACCTTTATTTTATTTCATTATTTTTTGCCTTTTTGCCCAAAAATAAGGTTTGGTTCGAACAATCAATGCACTCACTGTTTTCTTTTTTCCTTAATGGTCAGGGTCAATGCTTCATGCTCAAGGCAAACCTCTGCCCATCAACCTTCATCAATCAAAGCCAAAGGTTTGTCAAACTGCCAAAGCTACAGACGTTGGTAACCCTAAACCTTACTCCTTATTACTTGTGCCAAACCCTGTTGGGGATCCGCTGGTTTCACTTTCCCTTCCCCTTTATTGCTTTATATACTGCGTGGTTAGTAAAATAGGGAGTGACAACCATTAAATTGATTTAGCCTCACTAATTTACAAGATAATATAATTGAATATAATCACGTGATTGGTGCACACACGCACGCTTTTGGGTAACCCTCTCTGTTGCCTTGTTGCCTGTTGCCTTGTTGCCTTGTGTTTTTGCAGAATAGCCAGTCCCTCGAATATGAGGATACCTCAGCCATGTTGCCTCGATAAAAGGTCATGAGACCCTAAAATGATGCTGCCTTCGATACACTAACATGACCTCGACCCTCGGAAGTTGCCCACGGAAAAGGCTGAGGTATCTTCTGGTTGCCTACGAAAGGCTATTCTGATCATTCCCTTTAGACTACCTGCCTCTCTATGGCATGGGTCAGTCTTTGGGCGAATGATATCTCGACGACCCTCCAACCTCCAAACGAAAGGCTTCCTGCCCTCTTATGGCAAGGATAGACCCTTTCATTCTGAAAGGCTAAAAAGAGACTTATCATCTAAGTTTAAGGTAATTGCCCCTAATTGCCTTGCCATGCTCTATTTTCTATATTCTTTCTCAAAATTCTTCAAAAAAACTGGCTACGCTCATTTACGAGCTAAAGTCCATTTTTCCTCTTTCATCTACATTTTCTGAAAACGAGCAAGCAAAGCAATTAAGAGCCCATGGAAAACCATGGATGCAAAGGGTGCCTTACACCTTCCCTTTGCATAAATTACCCCCCGAACTTAGATTTCTTAAAAGGTTTTTTTCTGTTTCTTTTTGCCTTTCCGAATATTGTTTGGATAAAATAAAAGTCGGTGGCGACTCTTGCTTACCGTACATTTTTCGATTATAAAAAAGTCAGTTCACCGTATTACACGTTAGCTGCAAACAGAGGTTGGTCCTTGATGCATCTGGATGTAAAGTCTGCATTTCTGAATGGTCCATTACAAGAGAAGGTATACATGTCACAACCACTTGGCTTTGTGAAAAAGAATCAGGAAGGGATGGTGTACAAATTACACAAAGCTCTGTATGGATTAAAGCAAGTTCCCAGAGCTTCGAATTTGAAAATTGATTCATTTTTCAAGAAGCAATGGTTTCAGAAGTGTGAAATGGAATATGGAGTCTATGTGCAACATTCTGGAAGCAATATGATTCTGTTATATCTTTATGTTGATGACATATTGCTTACAGGGAGTTGTCCAGAAGATCTGTTGAAGTTCAAGAAGGTGATGATGAATGAGTTTGAGATTACAGACCTTGGGAAAATGTCATATTTTCTAGGGATGGAGATTCTGTATTCAGAAGATGGTATCATTCTGCATCAGCTGAAGTATGAGTTAGAACTTCTGAAGAAATTCAAGCTGGAGAATTGCAAAGTTGTTATTACACCATTAGAAACGAATCAGAAGTTGGACTCTGACTCTGAAGGTGAAGATGTTGATGCTACGATCTTCAAACAACTGGTTGGTTCTCTAAGGTATTTGTGTAATACCATGCCTGATATATGCTATGCAGTTGGATTGGTTAGTAGGTTCATGAGTAAACCTAAGTGGTCTCGTTACCAAGCTGCTGTTAGAGTCTTGAGATATGTCAAGGGAACTCTGAAGTATGGCATATTGTTTCCTTCTGGGAGAAAGAAAGAATCAGAGTTATTGAGTTACTCTGACTCTGATTGGTGTGGAAACAGAGTTGATAGAAGGAGTACCTCTGGATATTTGTTTATGTTTCTGGGAGGTCATATTTCTTGGAGTTCCAAGAAACAAGCTGTTGTTGCTCCATCAACATGTGAAGCTGAGTACATTGTAGGCGCTATAGGTGCATGTCAAGCTGTGTGGCTTATGAATCTATTAGAATATCTGAAGATTAGAGTGAAGAAGCCTCTAAAGCTGATGATTGATAACAAGTCTGCAATCAATCTTGCCAAGAATCCTGTGTTACACGGAAGAAGGAAGCATATTGAGACTAAGTATCATTTCTTGAGAAGCCAAGTCCAGAATGGAACATTAGAGGTTGTGCACTGTAGCACCCAGAAGTAGATGGCCGATGTTCTGACGAAGGCAATCAAGACAGATCAATTTCTGCTCTTGAGGGATGGAATTGGCGTTGTCAGCTTTGATTGAAGAATATGAATTAAGGGATGGTATTGAAGAGTAATTCATATTCAGAAGATGAGCATCAGAAGTTCGGATGTGGGCTGATCTTCTGATGGTTATTCAGAAGATAGTGTTGACCAAAAGTTCTACCTTCTGGGTCCTTTAGCTTAGCTATTTAGTTAGTAAGGGTACTTTAGTATTTCCTAGTACTGTACGGTTTGTACCTTAAACTTGTTCACTAAGTTTATGCTTTTAGGGCTTATGTGGCAAGATTTTCTTTTGTATAAATAGCCTTGTAGTAGCTATCATTATTAACAACACAAGTAGTAGAATATACTTTTTATTCTCTCTCATTAATCTTTGCACCGTTATTCTCTTTGTCATCATCTTTATTCTTTGTGCACCAACAACAAAAAATACTCATAATTGAAGAAACTAACTATAAAACATCTTATCTCTTTATACAACTGTAACACCCCATACATAACTGAATAGTATATTATGCATGAAATGTTAAAATTGATATTGAGTACATACAAAAGCTATAGTTATAGAAAGATCCATATAAAATACAACATGAAATCCTAATAAGAATTACAAAACATGTGTCTTCAATGGATCTGCACAGCGGAAAATGAGATCTGACGAGGTCTCTGAGCCATCACCACTTCCAACTCTTCAGTCCAACCTGCTACTGACCAAACGCTACTAAACTGCACCTGAAAAATATAAGTTGATTGGGGTGAGATTACTATATCTCAGTGAGTCCTCCTATCCTATGGGTCCACTCGATTCTACAGGGTACATGCATCAAAACCGAATCCACCATTGATCCGGGGTTCATCCTCACATCCGGTACAAGTATGGAGAAAACAAGGAATCATCCACCATTGGACGATTAATGCAGATATACAATTATATAAGCAACCAAGTATGAAAAACCCGCATCCATATACGGGGAATCCAGAAGTACGTTAATACCACTACTAAGTTACTAACACACCCTCGGTGGGTTCACCCATGCCTATTTGTCAAGAGACTTGCACAAGCACCCTGCAAGAGTGATTAAATGGGTTCGCACAAGCCTACATGGCTGCGAGATGACCTTGCCTAAGAGGCGACACCGTCCCATTAACCATCTGTACGCACGTGGTGTTAACAGCAAGTGCAACACGCCGTCTCGACGCATGAGCCCATCCGGGTAGGAACCTAATGATATAGCCTACTTGGCATCACTAGAGATGGTTTACCTATTATGCGTAGGCTTACTTAGCCGCATAACGCCATCATACCGAGCACGCGAGTGTGTTAACAGCAAGTGAGTAAAATGCCTCCAGACCCTCACAAGCACACTGCAACGGTAGTTCAGGTGTGTGCCTCTGTGATCCACGATCAGGGCAGTCCCACGGACAACTCAAGGATCCACAGTCCGAATCGTAACCTAGTACCTGGTCTACTTTGATTCAAGCATACACACGCATAACAAGCGTTAATCCATACAATACAATCAATTCCGATCGTTTAACCAAAACGACAGTATCCACAAATTCCATGTATCATACATAATGGCATAACATTTTCAAACATGGATATAATATTCATAATAGCAATAGGCATTCTATTTAATGCATGATATAATAATTAATAACAATCGAAAATACATAAATTCTCGTGATAAGTTAATATTGAAGGATAGAAAAACACTTAGAAAGGGGGGGTTTGAATAAGTGTAGTCTTAAAAACTTGAACGATAAAAATAAATTGCACAGTTATTTTTATCCTGGTTCGTTGTTAACTAAACTACTCCAGTCCACCCCCACGGAGTGATTTACCTCACCTGAGGATTTAATCCACTAATCGCAACAGATTACAATGGTTTTCTACTTAGTCCGCGACTAAGTCTTCTAGAGTATCCTGATCACTCCAGGAACAAATGCTTAGACACAAGCTAAGACTTTCTTAGAGTATCCTGACCACCACGTGATCACTCTAATTACAACTGCTTAGACACAAGCTAAGACTTCCTAGAGTATCCTGATCAACACTTGATCACTCTAGTTACTTACAAATTAATGTAATCAATTCTAAGAGTATTACAAATGCTTCTGAAAAGCTATAATCACAACAGTGATATTTCTCTTAACGTTTAAGCTTAATCTCACTAATATATTACAACAGCAATGTAGTGAGCTTTGATGAAGATGAAGTTTCTGAGCTTTGAGTTTGAACAGCGTTTCAGCAAGTCTTTCAGAATTGGTTCTTTCAAAATCGTCGACCTTGCTTCTCATCAGAACTTCATATTTATAGGCGTTTGAGAAGATGACCGTTGGGTGCATTTAATGCTTTGCGTGTTCCGTACAGCATTGCATTTAATGTTTCACGCTTTTGTCAACTACCTCGAGCCTTGTTCACGCTGTGTCTACTGACGTTGCCTTTAATAGCTTCCAACGTTCCTTTTGTCAGTCAGCGTAGCCTGCCACCTGTACTTTCTTCTGATCTGATGTTTGTGAATATAATATTTGAATATCATCAGAGTCAAACAGCTTGGTGCATAGCATCTTCTTGTCTTCTGACCTTGAAGTGCTTCTGAGCGTGATACCATGAGAACTTCAGTGCTTCTGCTTCTGATCTCAAGTTCTTCTGATGCTTCCATAGACCCATGTTCTGATTCTGCCTTGACCATCTTCTGATGTCTTGCCAGACCATGTTCTGATGTTGCATGCTGAACCTTCTGAGACAAAGCTTCTGAGCGCTGATTTGTGCATACTCTTTATATATTTCCTGAAATGGAAATTACAATGTATTAGAGTACCACATTATCTCACACAAAATTCATATCCTTGTTATCATCAAAACTAAGAATATTGATCAGAACAAATCTTGTTCTAACAATCTCCCCCCTTTTGATGATGACAAAAACATATATAAATGATATGAATTTGCGATCAGAAAGAGCAGACGGCTAAAGACAAATTACACAGCTATAGCATAAGCATGTGAATATGTCTCCCCCTGAGATTAACAATCTCCCCCTGAGATGAATAATCTCCCCCTGAAATAAATACTCGAAGAACTTTAATAATAAAAGACTTCCCTGATTATTTCGGTAGAGACGATCACATAAGCTTTTGTCTTCTGATAATTCATAGCTTCTGACTTCTGCTTCCATTGGACAGCTTCAGAACTTGAATTTCTTTAGATCCCTAGAACACTCACAGCTTCTGATTCCCGCTTCCATTTAGGACAGCTTCAGAACTTGAATTTCTTTGATCTTCAGAACATTCACAGCTTCTGATTCCTGCTTCCATTTAGGACAGCTTCAGAACTTGAATTTCTTTGATCTTCAGAACATTCACAGCTTCTGATTCATGCTTCCATTTAGGACAGCTTCAGAACTTGAGTTTTCTGGATCTTTAGAACATTCACAGCTTCTGATTTCTGCTTCCCTCGGATAGCTTCAGAGCTTTGAATTTCTTCTTACATCACTTCATGCTAGATTGTATCAGAACATTGTTGAATGTACCAGAGCATCATCAGAGCATCTCTACATCCTGAAATGTTACAGAACAAAACTAAACGACAAAAGTCAGCATGAATGAGTTAGAACATAAAGTGTGTATCAGAACACAAAATATGTATCAGAGCCATATAAGCCATATAGAATATATCAGATCCAATAGACAATGTATCAGAGCAAATAGACAATGATTTGGATCATATTCTATTATCAGAATATCTGAACATTCTTCCTTCTTGCTTCTGATTCTGAAGCTTCCTAGCACTCAGCTTGCTTCAAGAATCCAAGAGATATTTCTGATCATTCTTCCTTCTTGCTTCTGATTCTGAAGCTTCCTAGCACTCAGCTTGCTTCAAGAATCCAAGAGCTTGATTCATTTTGTTGCTTCTTATGTTGATCTTGAATCTTTGATTCCTGCAACAACACAACTTAAAAACATAGAACTTTGCAAGTTCTGTTAGTAAATGTGGAGCCTTTTTACTCGGTAACTGATAATATTAATCAGATCATTTATCATATATTTTCTCCCCCTTTTTGTCATAACATCAAAAAACATAAAAGATTCAGATGTGAAGCAAGAGACAAAAGGAAAGAAACATAAATAACTTTTCATTGATTTCAACAAGAAGGATTACAAAAGATGAATGCAGGAAAACAGATGCAGCAAGGAAAGAAAACTACAAAGACCAAAGGACTAAGACCCTAGCCTACGCAAAATCCGCGCCAGAACATCATGAATCCCGTCAGTGCTTGTAGCTTGCCTTGCCATGAAAGAGCGAAACTCAGCATTGGCTGCTTCTTGCGCGTCCAAACGAGAAGCCAGCATAGCTTGATTCTGATGAAGAGCTTCCAAGGTCTCCATCAGAGCTGAGGTTTCACCAGAAGAAGAGGCACCAGAATTTCTGCCAAAAAGAACAGCAATCTCAGCAGGGCGATCTTCTGGAAGGTCTTCAGCTTGTGCATCTTCCATCTCCACATCTGAGTCTGACTCAGAAGTAGCCTCAGCATATTCTGGTTCAGGCAGCTCAGAAGTTCCAACTTCCAACGCTTGAAGAATAGCTGCTAGGTTTGTTGGAGGAGTAGGACCAGCAACTTCAGCAGGATAAACCACTACTGGAAAGACCATGTGAGGTGCTTTTTCAGAAGGGTTCATTCTGAACCAGTTAAACAGCCACTGAAAATCTCCAGTCAGCACAGGATACCATGGTCTCCACACCACGATGTCTCTGCAGGGATTTTCTTCTTCCAACTCATCTGCAGGTATCCTCTCTTCAAGAACTCTTCTGTTCCTGATGAGATGGTGATAGCTGCTTTCACCAACTTCCAACCGAAGACCACGAACACCAGGTGCTTCAGACATGATCCTTCTCTGAATGTCTGTGGCCCTAACATGAAAATCCTGACGAAAGGTATCCCAAAGGTTGCATGTAGCATACTCATCCAGATGGTTAAGGTGAGCAGCACCCAGAATCTCCAACCAGCCATTTACATCAGAATGTAAAAGCTCCAGAAATGATTGAGTGGTAGGGGTTGGAGGGTTGACAGTGAACCTGGAGTCGGGAAAAACAACACTGTAGGGGTTAGGTGTTCTGGAGGGAGAATGGTGTGAGAGAGATGAAGAAATATCTGAGGGATGGGTTGAAGGAGAGGAGATATCAGATGGTGAAGAAGGTGGTTCCGAAAGGATGAATGAGGAGGAAGAGGTGGTGGAGGTCTGTGAAGAGGGAGGTGGTTGAGGGGTACCATCGAGGGGTTGATACACTCGTCTAGAGTAGCTTCCAGACATCATAGCTTCAAACGGGTTCACTTTGAGAGGGTCATAGGTGATCCTTACTCTTTTTGGTTTGGTTTCTTGTTCATCAGTTGCCTTTCTCTTTTGTTTTCGATCATTTTCTTGATTTCCAGAGCTTGACGATGGATTCATGATGAAGTTGCAGATATTGAAAACTGCTAGGGTTTGTGATATGAATGCATAGAGAAGGAACGAAAAAGAAACTGAATGCAAAGTGAGAGAATTATAAGAGGGAAAAGAAACGTTTGAAGAGTATAAAAAGAAAACTGAAAAAGAGTAAATGATGGATAGCATTTAATGTTACATGACGTGAGGAGAGATAATAATGACAAAAGACGAGATTTGCACAGTTACCTAAGTAGACGTCCCCTCAACTGCACGCACGCTTGTCCAGAAATAGTGAACACGTGTTTACCATCTGGATAGCCAGTTACAGCTGTTTTGCTTTTAAAGAGATTCTGAATCAACTTAGACAATGAAACGTTAGTAATAACTGAATCACAATTTCTAATTGACTTCAATCAGAACTTCTTAAAAAAAATATCCAATTCATTTCAGAAGATACTCATACATAAGATCTTCTCATCTTCTCATTCTGGGCATAAATCCATACTGATATTCTTCAGAATGAACTTAAACCTATCTTCAGCAAGGGGTTTTGTAAAGATATCAGCCCATTGATGGTCTGTATCCACAAAGTTTAAAGATATAACACCCTTCTGAACATAGTCCCTTATGAAATGATGTTTAATCTCAATATGTTTAGCTTTTGAATGTAAAATAGGATTCTTAGATAAACATATAGCAGAAGTATTATCACAGAAAATAGGAATGTTACTCTCATATATCTGATTATCTTCCAGCTGACTTCTCATCCAGAGCATTTGTGTGCTACAACCAGCAGCATCAACATATTCTGCTTCTGTTGTTGAGAGGGCAATAGTAGCTTGCTTATTGTTGTACCATGAGATTAGATGACTTCCAAGAAATTGACAACTTCCAGAAGTGCTCTTTCTTTCTATTCTATCTCCAGCATAGTCAGCATCACAGAATCCTACTAAGTTGTAATCTTTGGATTTTCTGTAAACTAAACCAACATTATTAGTACCTTTCAGATACCTTAGAATTCTCTTAACCGCTGTTAAATGAGATTCTCTTGGATCTGATTGGAATCGAGCACACAAACAAACACTAAAGAGAATGTCAGGTCTAGAAGCAGTTAGATATAGAAGAGATCTAATCATACCTCTGTACAACTTCTGATCTACCTTCTTACTTACCTCATCCTTACCCAGTACACATGTTGGATGCATAAGAGTTTTGGCTTCTTTGCTTTCAGAAAGATTAAACTTCTTCAGAAGTTCTTTCACATACTTCGTTTGATGAACATAGGTTCCATCGGAAGTTTGGTTGATTTGAATCCCAAGGAAGTACTTGAGTTCTCCCATCATGCTCATTTCAAATTCAGCCTGCATAGACTCAGCAAACTCCTTTCCAAGTGTAGCATTAGATGTTCCAAAGATAATATCATCAACATATATTTGACAAATTAAAATATCCTTTTTAAATGTTTTACAAAAGAGAGTAGTGTCCATTTTTCCTCTAGTGAAACCATTTTCCAGAAGGAAAGAACTCAAACGTTCATACCAAGCTCTGGGAGCTTGTTTCAATCCGTATAATGATTTCTTTAATTTAAAAACATGATTTGGAGACATGGAGTCTTCAAAACCAGGAGGTTGGTGAACATAAACTTCTTCATCTATATAACCATTTAAGAAGGCACTCTTGACATCCATCTGATAAAGAGTGATGTTGTGTTGAGTGGCAAAAGAAATTAATAGACGAATAGATTCTAACCTGGCCACTGGTGCAAAGGTTTCTGTATAATCAATCCCTTCTTGCTGACTATAACCCTGAGCAACCAGTCTGGCTTTGTTTCTTACCACTTCACCTTTTTCACTTAGCTTGTTTCTGAACACCCACTTAGTACCGATGATGTTAAATCCTTTTGGTCTAGGAACCAAGTCCCATACATCATTCCTTGTAAACTGATTTAGTTCTTCTTGCATGGCAATTATCCAGTCTGGATCTTCTAGAGCTTGATCAACAGAAGTTGGCTCGATTAAAGAAACAAGACCTAATTGGCATTCTGCATTGTTCTTAAGGAATGCCCTTGTTCTGATGGGATCATCTTTCTTTCCAAGGATCACATCTTCTGAATGAGCTGATGCAAGTCTAGGTGATCTTCTGATAGTTGGTTCTTCAGAAATTCTCAGATTCTCTAAAGATGCAGCAACTTGATCTTCTGATCCATTGCTTCTGAGACTGCCAGCTTCTGCAGCTTTGCTTCTTGGTTCTACTGCTTCTGATATATCAATATCAAAATCTGCAAAATTCTCAAACTGCTTTGGTTTTTCAAGACCAAGCTTATCATCAAACCTGATATTGATTGATTCTTCTACAATCAATGTTTCAGTATTGTATACTCTGTAGCCTTTAGAGCGTTCAGAATATCCAAGAAGGAAACACTTTTGTGCTTTGGAATCAAACTTACCAAGATGATCTTTAGTATTCAGAATAAAACATACACATCCAAAAGGATGGAAATATGAAATGTTGGGCTTTCTGTTCTTCCACAATTCATAAGGAGTCTTATTTAGAATAGGTCTGATAGAGATTCTATTCTGAATATAGCATGCAGTGTTAATTGCTTCTGCCCAGAAATGCTTAGCCATATTGGTTTCATTGATCATGGTTCTGGCCATTTCTTGTAGAGTCCTATTCTTTCGCTCTACAACTCCATTTTGCTGTGGAGTTCTAGGACAAGAGAAATCATGGGCAATACCATTTTCTTTGAAGAACTCCTCAAAGAATCTGTTCTCAAATTCGCCACCATGATCGCTTCTGACCTTTATGATTTTACACTCTTTCTCAGATTGAATCTGAGTGCAGAATTCAAAGAACACTGAATGAGACTCATCCTTGTGTTTCAAGAACTTTACCCATGTCCAGCGGCTATAATCATCAACGATGACTAATCCATATTTCTTCCCTCTAACAGATGCTGTTTTGACTGGGCCAAACAGATCAATGTGCAAGAGTTCTAATGGCCTTGAGGTAGAAACAACATTCTTAGACTTGAATGCAGGTCTGGAGAACTTGCCCTTCTGACATGCTTCACAAAGAGCATCTGATTTGTATTTCAGATTTGGGAGTCCTCTGACCAGATTTAGTTTGTTAATCTGAGAAATCTTTCTCAAACTAGCATGTCCTAATCTTCTGTGCCAGACCCATTGCTCTTCAGAAACAGACATAAGACAAGTCACCTTCTGCTTCTCAAGATCAGAAAGATCAATCTTATAAATGTTGTTCTTCCTCTTGCCTGTAAATAGGATTGAGCCATCCTTCTGACTTACAGCCTTGCAAGACTTTTGATTAAAGATTATGTCATAACCATTGTCACTTAATTGACTTATGGACAATAAGTTATGCGTTAATCCTTCTACAAGAAGTACATTAGTTATGGAAGGAGAGTTACCAAGACTTATGGTTCCAGAGCCAATGATTTTGCCCTTCTGATCTCCTCCAAACTTGACTTCTCCACCTGGTTTAAGCACCAGGTCTTGGAATGTAGACCTTCTTCCCGTCATGTGTCGCGAGCACCCAGAGTCCAGGTACCATGACATTTTGCTTTCTGTCTTCTTTGCCGCCAAGGATATCTGCAACAGAAATTATCTTCTCCTTAGGTACCCACAATTTCTTGGGTCCTTTCTTGTTAGTTCTCCTCAAGTTCTGATTGAACTTGGGTTTAGCAAAATATTTAGCAGGAGGAACAGCATTATATTTCTTATTCTGAGTTCCATGATATTTCTTAGGTTGTGTCTTATGCTTCTTGGTGTGTGTTATGTGAAAACTTTGTGCATGTGATGTGTGCTTAATATCATGGGAGTGGCCAAATTTAAATTGGTTATACAGAGGCTTGTATGATATTTTCATATCATCCACAGATTCAAGCTTGTATGGGATTTCACCCTCATAACCAATGCCAACTCTCTTGTTTCCAGACACAGCATATATCATAGAAGCTAGCTGACTTCTGCCAATACTTCTAGATAAGAACTTCCTGAAACTTAAATCATATTCTTTCAGAATATGATTCAGACTGGGAGTGGATTTTTCTGAATCAGAAGGAGATCCAACATTATTGGATAATTTTAAAACTTTTTCTTTTAATTCAGAATTTTCCAACTCAAGCTTCTTAGTTTCAAATTCAAATTGCTTTTTCAGCTTTTTGTATTTGATACTAAGATGAGCTTTTAATTCAAGAAGCTCTGTTAGACTGGAAACTAACTCTTCTCTAGATAGTTCAGAAAATACCTCTTCAGAATCTGATTCTGATGTAGATTCTGATCCATCATCTTCTGTCGCCATCAGCGCAAAGTTTGCCTGCTCTCCTTCAGAGTCTGATCCTGATTCTGATTCAGAATCATCCCATGTTGCCATAAGACCTTTCTTCTTATGAAACTTCTTCTTGGGATTCTCCTTCTGAAGTTTTGGACACTCATTCTTGTAATGTCCAGGCTCATTGCACTCATAGCAGACAGCCTTCTTCTTGTCAGATCTTCTGTCACCAGAAGATTCTCCTCGTTCAAATTTCTTTGAACTTCTGAAGCCTCTGAACTTCCTTTGCTTGCTCTTCCAGAGTTGGTTTACCCTTCTGGAGATCATGGACAGTTCATCTTCTTCTTCAGATTCTGATTTCTCAGGATCTTCTTCTCTAGCCTGAAAAGCGTTAGTGCATTTTTTAACATTAGATTTTAATGCAGTAGACTTACCTTTCTTCTGAGGCTCGTTTGCGTCCAGCTCTATTTCATGGCTTCTCAAGGCACTGATAAGCTCTTCCAAAGAAACTTCATTCAGATTCTTGGCAATCTTGAATGCTGTTACCATTGGACCCCATCTTCTGGGTAAGCTTCTGATAATCTTCTTTACATGATCAGCCTTGGTGTAGCCTTTATCGAGAACTCTCAATCCAGCAGTCAGAGTTTGAAATCTTGAAAATATCTTCTCAATGTCTTCATCATCCTCCATCTTGAAGGCTTCATATTTCTGGATTAGAGCAAGAGCTTTAGTCTCCTTGACTTGAGCATTTCCCTCATGGGTCATTTTCAATGACTCATATATATCATGGGCAGTTTCCCTGTTAGATATCTTCTCATACTCAGCATGAGAGATAGCATTCAGCAAAACAGTCCTGCACTTATGATGATTCTTGAAATCTTTCTTTTGATCATCATTCATTTCGCTTCTCGTGAGCCTTACACCAGTAGCTTTAACAGGATGTTTGTAACCATCCAGCAGAAGATCCCATAGATCAGCATCTAGACCAAGAAAGTAACTTTCCAGTTTATCTTTCCAGTATTCAAAGTTTTCACCATCAAATACTGGTGGTCTAGTATAACCATTGTTACCATTGTATTGCTCACCAGAGCCAGATGTAGATGCAGCTGGATTTGTTGGAATTTCACCAGCCATCTTTTACTGAAGCGTTTTTCGCTTCCTGAATCTTTTCTAAACACGGTTAAGTGCTTGCACCTTAGAACCGGCGCTATGATGCCAATTGAAGGATAGAAAAACACTTAGAAAGGGGGGTTTGAATAAGTGTAGTCTTAAAAACTTGAACGATAAAAATAAATTGCACAGTTATTTTTATCCTGGTTCGTTGTTAACTAAACTACTCCAGTCCACCCCCACGGAGTGATTTACCTCACCTGAGGATTTAATCCACTAATCGCAACAGATTACAATGGTTTTCCACTTAGTCCGCGACTAAGTCTTCTAGAGTATCCTGATCACAACCTGATCACTCCAGGAACAAATGCTTAGACACAAGCTAAGACTTTCTTAGAGTATCCTGACCACCACGTGATCACTCTAATTACAACTGCTTAGACACAAGCTAAGACTTCCTAGAGTATCCTGATCAACACTTGATCACTCTAGTTACTTACAAATTAATGTAATCAATTCTAAGAGTATTACAAATGCTTCTGAAAAGCTATAATCACAACAGTGATATTTCTCTTAACGTTTAAGCTTAATCTCACTAATATATTACAACAGCAATGTAGTGAGCTTTGATGAAGATGAAGTTTCTGAGCTTTGAGTTTGAACAGCGTTTCAGCAAGTCTTTCAGAATTGGTTCTTTCAAAATCGTCGACCTTGCTTCTCATCAGAACTTCATATTTATAGGCGTTTGAGAAGATGACCGTTGGGTGCATTTAATGCTTTGCGTGTTCCGTACAGCATTGCATTTAATGTTTCACGCTTTTGTCAACTACCTCGAGCCTTGTTCACGCTGTGTCTACTGACGTTGCCTTTAATAGCTTCCAACGTTCCTTTTGTCAGTCAGCGTAGCCTGCCACCTGTACTTTCTTCTGATCTGATGTTTGTGAATATAATATTTGAATATCATCAGAGTCAAACAGCTTGGTGCATAGCATCTTCTTGTCTTCTGACCTTGAAGTGCTTCTGAGCGTGATACCATGAGAACTTCAGTGCTTCTGCTTCTGATCTCAAGTTCTTCTGATGCTTCCATAGACCCATGTTCTGATTCTGCCTTGACCATCTTCTGATGTCTTGCCAGACCATGTTCTGATGTTGCATGCTGAACCTTCTGAGACAAAGCTTCTGAGCGCTGATTTGTGCATACTCTTTATATATTTCCTGAAATGGAAATTACAATGTATTAGAGTACCACATTATCTCACACAAAATTCATATCCTTGTTATCATCAAAACTAAGAATATTGATCAGAACAAATCTTGTTCTAACAAATATTCTGGTTTGGAGACCAATTTAATTAGAAAGTACACGTCGCTAGCTTTCCAACTATATAAAGTTTGCGCATTTCCGATACCTGAGCCGAAAGTTATGAATTTCTAAAGTTTGCAAATTTTTCCTTTTTAACTCAGTGTAACGGGTTACGCCAAATCCGTAACCGGTTACGGGCACGAAAAATAGCCCAGAATTGCATTTTCAGCAGTGTAATCGGTTACGCAAAACCCCGTAACCGATTACACTGTATCAGAAATGAATTTTCTGCATTTTTAAGGGTTCTAAAAGCATCCTAACTCATTTTTAGGTTCCTCAATCATCCAATTACGAATCCTATCATATTTCAATAGTGTATAACATGCAATAGCACCATTAGAACACATATTTGATCAATTAAATCACATACTACCAGCAATTATCACATAAACATGTTTTATCATCATAGATTCATGGATTATTTCTCACAATTCCCTAACCCCAATTCTAACCCTTGCATGCAAATTCCCCAAGTCACTATCTAAGGACTCACCTTGCTAAAAAGGAGGTTGAGATGATGATCATGCAGCCATTGAACCCTTAACTTGACACAAACTTTCCCTTCAAGCTCACCAAACCCGTAGCCCATTCTTCTTCACATTCAGCATGCATGTCCCAACTTCAAGCTTGATTTTCTCCTTCAAAACCGAAGCTATGAACGCGAACCATATATGAAAATTGAAGACAATTTCGTTAGCTTTCCAACAAGACCGGAATCGTTACGATCAGAGTTACGAGCAGAGAGATATTACCGTTTTAGTGGAAGCTGCACCATTGCTGCGAAAATGAAACTTGAACCACTTCTTTCTCCTTCCTCTCTCTTGCTTCTAACCATTCTCTTCTCAAAATTCTGGTTTTGAAAGAAGTAATGTCTCTACCAACAATCTTAGGTCCATGCATTTAGAGGTTAATGTCTCATTTGCCCTCTAACTAAGTCATATTCACCAAATTGCCATTTGGTTGGTTTCTAACTACCCCCTTTGGATCCTAACCATCTCAATAGTTATCTTGGTAGTTATTAATATAAGTACATGTATGTACTACTCATACATCCTCTAATCATCATTAGAACTATTTAAAAATGACAATTACCAGTGTCGGAGAATCGGGGTATTACAACAACTCAGAGATAAGATATTTCAAAAATAAAAATGACAAGACATAAGAGAAACAATAACAATACTGAATCACCTCCATAAGTTGGAAACGGTTGGAAATTCACCAAAATTTATGATGAATTTCTATCAATCTTGATGAACAAGATTGTTATCAGCACACGATAACAATGAAAATTGAGAAAAAAATTAAAAAAGAAAAGAGATTAGGGTTTCTGCAGAATAACTCTCTGCCCACAAACTATGAAAAACTTTGTTATTCACTTGCAACTGCAAATTCTGTCGATACAATTTTTTGACTTGATTACACAATAATTAGGGTTACTCCATATTTATAGATTTAGGTTAGCTTGCTCCCTAAGGCAAAGCCAAAAACTATAAAAATCCAAAATACCTATTTTGAAACTAAATCAAATCAAATCTATTTTAAATCTAAATTAAATTTATTTAGATCTAATACAAATCTGTGTGTAACAAACTGTTTCCACTCTTCTAAATCAAATCAAATCTTTTCGACACAAGGAATTACAATTTAACACACCACCTAATTCATTGTGTCTAAGTTATCTATGTTCATCATAGCTCTTAGTCTTTCGAGCACTTCGACTCGCACTCCCTTCGTAATGATATATGCAATCTGATTCTCAGTTCTGTAGTGTTCCAGATTCATCTTCCCTTTAGCTACCTGCTCTCAAAGATAGGGGAACCTCATTTCAATGTGATGAGGTTGTTTAGTTCTTGTGTGGGATACTATAGTAATATCTCTATTATGAGAATGCTTTCTAGTTCTGAGCTAAACCAATCGAAAATATTTTGTTGGGTTGTTAAGGTGAATGTGGTAAAACCTCTATTTACTTTTTGAGATCAGACTGTTAAAATTTCGTGTTTGGTTTGTGAACTTAACTTGGTGTTAAAAGCTCTCATTTGGTTCGAGATTGCCCATGTTTTAAAATATCGTTTTGGGAAGTTTTCGTAGTTTAAACTTCGTGTATGGGTTGGTAGATAGTCATTGCAAACCTCCAGTTCATTTGTAAAGAGTTTGTAGGAAAAACTAATAAAAAGCTCACATCATAGTGAAAACTCTCAAGAAGAAACTTTTGAGAAAAGGAGTAAGCCAAGTGGTTAGGCCGTACTCTATAAATGTCGGGTGCATCTTTTTTTTCCTCTTTTTACATTTTAAATATTTATTTACTTCTACTATATATTTAGTTTTTTTTACTCTGATTTTCTTTATTTTGCTGCATTTTTCTTGTTTGTTTTTACAAACTTGTTTAAAACTTAGTTTTTATCAAATATTTTTATTTGGACACCATTTTTAAACCCACGTAATTCATCCCCTATTGTGTTTGAAGTCACTTGTCCAACAAATGACGTCAGAGGCTAAATCATGTTTAAAAGCTAATCGTCTTAGGAGGAATATGATGACTGTTGATATATGTTAGATTTACGTTAAATACGTCGACACTTATTAACCTATTTCACAAGCAATTGATACAAAAACCCTTAACTTATCTATGAAAAGTGAGAAAACACCTATTTGGACTTTTCTTGTATACAATAACTAAAAACATGTAAAAAGGACTAGAATTATGTCATTTGTATCAACCATAACCGATCGTTCTTATTTTGTAATATTATTTTTTAATTTACTATATGTTATATATTATATAAATATATTAGCTATTAGAATTTATAGAATTTTAGTAAAATAATTATAACTTATAATTGATATATTAAAAAATTGAACCAAATTAAACCGTAGGAAATTGAATCAAATCAGATTGATTTTTTTTATCAATCATCTCAAATCAAACTAAATCACAAATAAATTTATATTTTATTAATTTATATTTTATTTGTTTTTTCCACGCCCATAATATGCTACATTTTCAAACAGTGGATTCATATATATAATTAAATAAATAATCAATCATATTTTTCTATTTTAAATTTTTATCTAACAAAAATTCAATTCTAATTTAGTTAATATAAAATATTAAATCGCAATAAGTATACAAAAACACTTAAATACCAATTTGAAAAATATAAATGCATAGTTTTATTAAATTTATTTTGATATGCTCTTACATTTAACATTTAATTTTTGAGCATTGTGCTATATTTTTTATAGACTTAACATGGATGTGTGCAAAAACATCTGGCTCTATTAGGGTCTCCTGCATCTGGCACACATTTTGCGTTACCTTTATAAGATTCAGAGCACCATTGTTCACACTGATAAGGGATACAAGTAGCAGAAGGACCAGGTTTGACTGTGGTACATGATTTGCCTGCTTGACATGTCATGGTTACAACTGTAAAAAAAAGAAAGCATTATTACATTCTTATAATTAAGTTTGATAATGTTAACACCTAACAAATAAACATTACATACATACGTATAAGTTCTACGAAATAATATAAAAAAGACAAAATTTATGTACCTGAAAAAATAATGAAAATGACAAAAATTGGCATGACATAAAACTTAGTCATTTTGAAGAGCTTCAATTTTAATAGAATGAGTGAGATGTATTCTGAAGTATGCAAACCTCAAATTTATATATAAATATAAAATATAAAATAATTGAAAAGTTTATCAATTGATAAATATCTTTTCAAAATTTTCGATATAAACTATAGAGTGAACCTTTTTAATATTTTAAATTAATACATATTTAGTCAATATTCTTAATATTTTATATTAATGCATATTTAGTAAAAAATTTAGAAAAGAAACGATAAATTCAAACAAAATAAATTTTTTCAACAATTTAAGATTGTATATTTGACTAATATATTATTAGTTTCAATATAGTTTTGGTTCATCTATTTTATGTCATTCAAAGAATTTTTATCTCTATTTTATACTTTAAATAGTTTTGGTCTTTTTTCTTGCTTTTTCCATTTAAAGTTTATAATTTATCCATTTTTATAATGAAGCATAACTTATAAAAAGGACTAGAATATCGTTGTGAAAAAAATGCCTAATTCCCACCCTTTATAAATATATTCTCAATATGCTATCTTTTTGTACTTTTTTAAAAATAAAAAAATCCACCACTTTAAGAGGTCGCTGCCTTTTTTTTTTCTTTTTCTTTTTTTTTTATTTACTGTCATTTTTAATTGTTTTAGAAAGAAAATTGAAATATAATAAATCATAATCAATTAATAATTAATTAAATAATGTATTCAAAAATATTAAAATAATTAAAAGGTTTAAAAAGTTATAAGTTTAATTGGCAAAGAAAATAAAATTAAAAATTGACTTATATTAATTTAATATTTATATAAGCCGGATAAAAAGTCGATTTCGAAAAGTAAAAGTCGATCATGGACTAAGCTTAATGAAAAGGTGCAAGAATATAAAAAAGTAAAGGATGGTGCGTGTCATTGAGGTGAGTGAAAAGTTCAGTAAAACGATTCAATTTAGATCAAAATTGTAATTAAAAATAGTCGGATAAAAAAGCAATGATTGATCAAAATACGATCTTGTGCAAAGTTGAAAAAAAAAAATGAACATACCAAAATGACTACACGCATCATAGTTTAGTGAATTTTTTTGCCAAAATGGTTGCAACATATAAATATGATACGTAAAATTAAGACAGACTAATTGATTCATTTTCTGATCGCGTGTACAATCCGCAGACAAAATTTTCAAGTTTCGAACATTAATTGTCTGTTTTGCAAATTTTGTTCACTGAGCTATGGTGGGCATAGGTCATTTTGGTATGTTCATATTTTTTTTCAACTTTGCGCATGATCCCATTTTGATCGGTCAGAGCTTTAGTATCTGGGTATTTTTTAATTGTAATTTTAATCTAAACCGAGCAATTTTACTAAACTTTTCACTCACCTCAACGACACGCACCAACTTTCACTTTTCGATATTCTTACACCTTATATTAAGCTGGTGTCCATGGTCGACTTTTAGTTTTCGAAATTGACTTTTTATCCGGATTATATAAAAATTATTAAATTAATATATGTTAATTTTTTTTTCTTTGACAATTAAAATTAAAACTTTCTTAAATATTATTATTTTTAATATTTTTCAATATAATATTTAATTATTTATTAATTAATTATGATTTATTATATTTTAAATTTCTTTTTAAAAGAATTAAAAATGACAGAAAAAAGAGGGCCTTCATATTGAATGGCGACTTCCTAAAAGGATGAAATATTTTTTATTTTAAAAAATGAACAAAAAGATGACTAGGGGTGGTAAACGGGCATGGCCGCCTCGCTAATGTGCCATCCTCACAAAATTCTACCAATTAATAAAACTTCATTTCTAATTTAATACATAAAGAAAATATGTCATCCTCACAAAATTCTACCAATTAAATATAATAATATTGTAAAATTATTCATCTAATGATAATAATAATAATATTTTATTATTTAATATTTTATAACTCTCAAATATATTCCAATTATAAATTATAAATAAATAAATATATATATATATATATATATATATATATATATATATATATATATATATATATATATATATATATATATATATATAAGAATGTGAGAATGAATCTTAACCATTGAATTTTAAAATAAATGGTGGAGATTAAGTGTGAATCTTTATTTCTCTCCTCCTCCATTATTAAAATAAATGATGTGGGAGAGAGAAAAAATATATTCGCACATAATCTCCACCATTTATTTTAAAATTCAATGGTTCAGATTCATTCTCATATATATATATATATATATATATATATATATATATATATATATATATATATATATATATATATATATATATATATATATATATATATATATATATATATATATATATGAGGAGGGTTATATTTACTCCAAGAGTAAGTTATTATAACTTACTCCACATCATGACAATTTATTATTTTCAATCTAATGGTTAAAAATAATAAGGACTAGTTTTCTCTCTCCATATTTAATTACTAATTATTTTTAACCATTAGATTAAAAATAATAAATGGTCAAGATGTGGAGTAAGTTATAATAATTTACTCTTAGAGTAAATATAACCCTCCTTTATATATATATATATATATATATATATATATATATATATATATATATATATATATATATATATATATATATATATATATATATATATATATATATATCATATGAGAATGCCTTTTTTATATGAGAATGAATCTGAACCATTGAATTTTAAAATAAATGGTGGAGATTATATGTGAATTTTTTTCAATATTTTATATAGCATGTGTGAATGAGAGAGTACTAAAGTAATATGAAATACTTTTTACAAATAAAGAAAGAATAGCAAAAAAAATTCAAAAGTCAGTGTAATAAAATATAATTATATTTTTACACAAATAACTTTCTAAAAGGCATAAACTTTCTATATTTCTATAGATGCTATCTCCAATTTATCATAGTATTTTATTTCAGTCTAAATATTATACTTTTTCCATATACCTGATATAAATTGAACCATTATTCCATATGCATTTATTCCAAATACGTATAATCATTATATATATATATATATATATATATATATATATATATATATATATATATATATATATATATATATATATATATATATATATATATATATAT